>NW_017731409.1:6108-29510 GCF_001890085.2 Hipposideros armiger
TCCTTCTTCTCATTATTATTCTTTGGTAGTGCTAAACCTGGGGTTTTCCAAGTAGAATGACTTCAGCATTACATCTGTCTCATAAAACTATCACATAAGGAGGCACTGATCATGAATATATCACTTCTTAAGGTCTCTGGTTATTGAAGCCATAGTATCTCACATTTAAAAATCTCAAAAATTTACTAATCACATCGTGTCTATCAATTACAGGATGGAACTGACTGTCTGATACATGTAGAAAGACACAAATTCAGGTAAAAGAGGAAGCAATCCCTTCAGAAATAGCACACTACACCAGGCTCTGAGAAGTGGTATTACACTTGTGCTATTGAGACGACTCAGGCCTCAGATCAAACCCCTTTCTGAAAATATGGAGTCCAGATGGGGGCAGCCACCAAACGGAAGGGAAGGACGCAGCAGTAGAGCACCAATAGGATTGCTACCCTACGGCATAATTTCTCCATCGTTTATCGAGTTCTCTTGACCAGCACTTCTTGTCTAGGTAGTTTATCTACAGCTGGGGGACCTCTACCTTCATCCAAGATAGGCCTGAGACCCTGGTTACCATCCTCTTATCAAACATGGGTGCTGCATTTGCAATTGTCACCAGTGTCTATTAAAATCGAGGTTGCATGGCCATTTACTAACAGGGTTATTTCTTGCTGATTCAGAGGAAATTGTTGAAACTGGAGTCTTCTTAGGAGGAGCATCATTTTGTTTCTCATTCAGCAGCCTGTTTACCAAAGCGTGATAGGTGTGGGCCCTGTAGCCTTTTCCCGCTCTTTCTCCTCTTTTCCAGTATTGGTCCATATCCTTACTAATCTGTTGTGCATTGGTTATGGACCTTTTGTTCCCCTCAAGCTGTTTAATTGGTCCTACCATAAGTTGGAGTATGTGTGGATTTGCCTTTGCTTAGCGTGCTCTCTGAAGTCATGAAATAAGTGCTTTCACCCAAGGATGGGTGTGGTGTGCCAGTCTAAGAATTTCTAAATAGCACCGATATGTCAGGATACAGGCCATAATGGCTTTTTTTAAGGTGGTTCTTATCATGTTAAGGCCTAACATGTGTATTCCTTAAAAGCGGTTTCTAATTGGCGCCAGGTATTTAAGACGGATTATTTCCAGCCTAGTCAACATGGCTGGATGATTCCCAGTTAACACAAGAGCAGCAATGCTCAGGGTTAGCCTTAATGTTTTGTTTTTTTCCGATTGATACGGCTTTGGCATATCAAGAAAAGGTGAAGTTCCAGGACAGTGGTGAGGGGCTGCTGGAGAAGTTGAGGAAGAGGAGCAGGTGCTAAAACGAAGGTAGGGATTAGGATAGGACAGAGGTGAGAAAGGGGCAGGGTTATGAAACACAGGAACAGAGGCAGACAGAAGGGACAAAGGCTTTAGGCGGGAAGAAGGTTGAAATTATTTAAAAGGGCCTGAAGGAAAAGAAATATTTCTTTTCCTGGATTCTTTGTACCAACTGAAGTAAGCCACCCATGGTGCATTCACTCTTCAATTATACTTTTCCTATAAGGCGCCACAATACACAAGGTGGACATGCCCGAGAAACCAAAGGGCCACTACAATTCAAGGTTGTACTTACTGAAGTCAGGCAACTTAAGTAAGAAATTAACAGTTAATGACCTGTGTTAGACCATGCTTTGAGCCCCAACGTATCGTCTACCTATATGCCACCATGGCTTTTCTGTTCATGAGCTCGTTGTGTCTATTCCACGGTGGACAATGATGACGTTTGTCTCATGTTGACAGGCCAAGTCATTTTGCCTGCTTGGTCTTTCAGGGCCCCTTCCAGGGTGGATACTTCTTGGTAGGCAGGAATCTACGACAAACCTCTTCACACCTCCTGACTACTGCTATATCTATAGCTACATGTCTCTACCCTAGAACACCTTTTGTCTGACTCCCCAGTCCTTTCACTTCTAGGCCCCTGACCAGTTGGTGCGACCCTTGGCCACCTTAGCCCACTTATCCTTCCACACAAGGTAGAGGACCAATTGCAGTAATGACAGCTCTGCCCAATACAATGATCTTTCTCCATTGACTCCCTTTTCACAGTCATCCCTGAAGAGGAATGTACGTAGTCATCTTCCATGTCGCGTTTGAACCTGACAATACACCAATCCTTCCCATCTGTACACAAAATTTAGGCATTTTATTCCCCCTTCAGCTGGTTGAAGAAAACCCCCATGTGGGTATATATGCAAGCTGAGTGAAATTCACTCGTGAAACCATGTTGAGTGATATGGTGACTTCAACTGCCTGCTCATACCGCTTACACGTTTATCCTCTTATATGACCTTGATATTGGATGCTTTATTTTGATCTTGCTGTGAATTGCCGACAGACCCTTTTGACCTTACAGCTTGGCAGAACTAAAAGAACCTAGCTCATGCTGGACAACTCAGGATCCAGGCTCCTGTGAAGCCACCTGGCCATACTCTCATTTTCACCCAGAGCTGATTCTCCACAGGCCGTTCATGTGGCCTTGTTCCAACCCCCATGCACCTGCACTGTGATTTTTTTCCCCCGGGCACTTGCCACACCACATCATTTCCCACCATCCACAGCCCGACAGGGTCAAAGGCATAGGGCATGCCAGGCTTTCTGGCCCAAATGGTGGCTTCTGCTTGCATCACTGCCTAGACCTACAGCAAGTCCCCTTCTTGCTTGGTTCCACTCAAAGATGGCCACTTTCATTACCATCCAGTATATGGCCAGCACACGATTCACAGGTGTGAAAAGCTTGTTTTAATAACCCAAAGAGGCATCTGTCAGGCATCACCTTCCTTGAATAGAGAATGCAAGACGAAACAATTTGCCTTTACTCCAAGGGTATATCCGAATGTGCCCTTGACTGCTATACACTTAAGTACTCTAATAATGTAGGATGTCCCGATACTTTGTAGGTTTTATCTCCCATACCTGAAATGCATGTCTCCCAATAAGAAGAATTCCAACAAACTAACCAACTCATGTTTGCCCAGTGCCATCCTCTTGATACTGTTGATGTAAGCAATCCGTATAATGTTTTTTGCATGTTCCGATAATGTTATGCTAGAGGTGAGTGAGTGAATGTAGCCCTTGGGGGCTACAAATAAGCATGCTTGTCCATGCCACGTGAATGCTAGTTCTTTGTGACGCTTGTTTTCTGATCAGAACCAAAATTAACACATTCACTAAAGCAGTGACTGCATGCCATGCACCCTGGGCCGTGTTAATTTGCTCTAGCGGATGATAGGACATCTGACCCAGCAGCTCCAATAAGAGATTCCACTGGGTGGAGCTTCATGTCATCTACAGTCATTCTTCAGGGTAGATACATTTTCTGCACATGATTTACATGGGAACTGACAGGGACAACCACTGCGGCATCTTTTAGTCTTTAATGGTGGCACTTATGTCCACCTGCCCACCCAGGAACAATACTGCCTTTGATTTGCTATACTGGCCAAGGGTAGAGGGGGATTGAAGAGGCTTCTGCCTGCAGTGTGATGATGGCAGCTCTTATTCCACATGCGAAGGACCCTGTGAGGATGTTATTCTAACTGCCAAAATACCAATTCCAACTACATACCTGGCGACTTGGGCAAGTGAACCCTGGCTTGGACTGCAGACCACTGAACCCATGGTAAGCTGTACATCAGCTAGGACTCCACTGATTGCCTGATGTCCCAAAGCTCCCACTACAACAGTGTCCATGATGATGTTCTGGAGCTATGGGTATCAATGTCAATGCAGACACTACTCGTATATCCAACAATCCTCTCAAGTCTAGCTATTTCTCTCTCTTGCGTACAGATTCCAGAGAAAATGGCTATAGGTTTCTTGGGGGAAAGACTGAGATAATCATTATGTTATATATGTTTCATGATGTTGGTATGTCCTTCCTTCTAGGAACCCAGTGGTATCTTTAGTCAACAGATTCTGTATCTGAAAACCGGCTTTGTTTCAGGCACTGAGCAGGAATCCTGGTTTTATATTGGCACAACCCTCTCATCTCCCGCTCCTCCACTTTTGTTTTTTTCTGATTGTACATGTTAAGCAGCATACTGTTTGGATAGTTAAATTTTGCCCCCTGAGATACCGTGATCTGTTACCACCTCAAAATTCCCTACAGGCATAATCCCTTTAGCTGTTTCTCCAACCTTGGCAATTTTTATGGTAATTGTCATCCCATAGCTTCTGGCTATTAAGTGCAGCCACCTGCTCTCTGTAACTTTGAGGGACCTCATTATCCCCATGGCTGTTAACAAGCACTAATGTGGGACAATCTGTTCTATCATCAAACTGGCCTGCAGAGAAGAGACACAGCTGTAATCACTAGAGATGACATTGCCCCTCGCACCAGTGCATTCTGGATGGCTCTTTCGGCTTCATACAGTACCGTATTTCCCCACGTATAAGACGCACCCTTTTTCGAAAAATGTGGGGTCTAAAAACTGGGTGCGTCTTATTCAGTGGTTGTAGTTTTTTTTTCTTGCATTCCCCTCTTTTTTCGCACTTGTTTTTGTGCTCATACAACCGCTGTATAAGACGCACCCAGTTTTTAGACCCCACACTTTTCGAAAAAGGGTGCGTCTTATACATGGGGAAATATGGTACATACAATGTAACATGCCCACTTCTCTCAGCCTGTCTGCCAACTTCTATGGTAAAGAAAGTATTTCCACTTTACCCAGATGTGCTATGACTTTCTCCGTTTTTAAGCGTCACCCTAGCAGTAAGTGGGCCTCATCCTCCATGGTGGGGTCCTTGCCAGGGTGACAATCCCCCAAGAAGAAAGTGCCCCCAAGTAAATCATTATCCAGATCCACATGTAGCCACATTATCAAATAACCATCTCACAATCCAATCCCAGGCTCATCCCCCTGGTATTTGCCACTATATGCCACATACTCTCACAGCTACTTTAGTGTGCAATCTCATTCCTCCTTCAGCCAGATTATAGTGAGTATGGCACAGCAGCCTGACGTAGGAGGTAGGGCAACCAGGAAGAGAAATGGGAACAGTTCCTTGAGGGATCTGCAGAGCCAGTATCTTCAGGGGCATCCACTCAGATGTCACCATTTCATGTAGCATGGTCCTGGGTTTTTCCACCTGGCACGGACAGCGTAACAGACTTGGTCTGGATGAGCAAGGAAAAGTCTTTGGAGCCATTGGACTCCTATCTCATCCTGTGATTGCTCCTTAGCTACGATTTCTGTTTCCTTCCAGGAGATAAGAGACACTTGTGTCAAACCGTTTCCCTAGGAGTTGATTTCTTCATAGCAATTCTGAGATGCACTCCTTGCACCTTCACCAAAAATCTCCCTGCACTGATCGTCATGGTTATTACATCTCTTTTGATAGCAGTAGGCGTTGTCACTGCAGGGAATCCCATCCTGCACATAACCATCTTCTGGGCACTCATGGGATGTCCCATTGCACCACTCTGGAAGGTCACATTCATTGATCTGATGTCTACAGAGTTCCCCCGATGCCAAGAACTTGCAGTCTCTGCAACAAAGCCCGAAAGCACAGGCAGCCCCAGGCCTCAGAGTGCAGTTCAACAGGCAGCAGGGATCTTGTTCACACTGCTCTGTAGAGCCACAGTCACATTCCTCTTCCCCTTCAACCGCACCATTCCCACAGCGCTTCAGCATAAGGACTTCTCCTAGACTGGGAGGAGTGTGCAGACACCACCCCTGGTTTAAAGTGGTCCTTGTAAAATCTGCATAACTACAGTTGGTGAATGTCTCTGCTGGGACTCTGACAGCATTCATGATGCAACCACTTTGCCCACACATGCAGAATTCTTCATCATGCCGCATCCCCAAAGTGTGACCTAACTCATGGGCCACAGTGAGGGCAAAAAGAGACCAGGGGTCTCCTTGGAAATTGTTAACTCCACAGTCAATAGGAGGACGACATATTCCTGCAACGTAGGCTATCCCAAGTGTACTTATCAGTGGATTTTTAATGAAAATATGTGCAGCGTCATATTGTAGCCGGGAAAGACTGATGTGTTTCCACTGAGCAAAGTCCTCCAGAACCTGCTCTATGGTTATGAGTAATTTGTGTCTTCTCTTTGTGTCTCTCCTTTTTTTAAATTTTTTTTTGGCCTGGATAATAGTTCATCAATTTTATTGATATTTACAGAGAAGTAACATTTGGTTTCTTTGATTTTCTCTATTAATTTCCAGTTTTCAATTTCACTATTTTCTGCTCTAATGTTTATATTTCTTTTCTTCTGCTTACTTCTGATTAAATTAAATGGTAGATTATTTATTCTAGATCTTTCTTCTTCTCTCATATATGCAGTGTTATAAATTTTCCTAAACATTGTTTTTGCTGCACCCCATGAATTTTGATAACTTGTAGGATTTCCAATCTTTAAAGTTTATTAATGTGTTTCATGTCCCAGGGCATGTTTTATTTGGTAAATGTTATGTGAGTTTCAGAAGGAGGTATATTCTGCTGTTGTTGAATGCAGTATTCTGTAAATGTCATTTATATCCAGTTGATTGATGGTGCTGTTGAATTCAGCTATATTTTTCCTTACTGTTTCTCTGCTTGCTAGGTCTATCAGTTGCTGATAGACAGTTGCTGGCATCTCCAAATAGTCATGCATTCATGCATTTCTTCTTACAGGTTTATAATTTTTCACCTTAAATATTTTGCCACCCTGTTGTTAGGCACATACACATTAAGGATTGTTATGTCTTATTGGAGAATTGACCACTTTATCATTATTTAATGATCATTTGTATCCCTGATCACTTGCATTGCTCTAAATTCTGCTTTGTCTGAAATTAATATAGCTACTCCAGCATAATTTTGACTAGTGTTAGCACATCATTATCCACCCTTTTACTCTTAATCCATCTGTAGGTCGAAAGTAGGTTTCTTGTAGTAAACATATAGTTGGGTCTTGTATTTTATATGCTCTGATAATTTCTGTCTTAAATTTTGTGCTTAAACCACTCACATTTAAAGTGATTATAGATATAGGTGATTAATATCTACCATATTTTTTAATGTCTTCTGTTCATTGCTCTGTTCGTTGCTTCTTTGTTTTCCACTCTTCCTTTATTTGTTGGTTCTGTGGTTTAATTCTGAAAAAATGTTCTTGTCCCAGTGAAGCCTAAAATCTGAGTTCCCTTTCGCCTCTTTGCCATTTCCTTATAGTATAAATATCTTAAATACTTCCTCTATATACACTGAGAACTACATTAGGGAATATAATTTTTGCTTCAGCTATCAAACATAATTTAGAAAATTGAAGAGGGAAAGTATGTTGTACTTACCCATAATTTTACTTTTCCATTGTCCTCCTTCCTTCCCAACATTGTAAGATTTCTTGTTTTATAATTTCTTTTGTTTCAAGAATCTTCTTTAGCCATTGTTGTCAGGTAACAAATTCTCTTATATTGTTCCTGCATCTGAGAATGTCTTGATTTCCTCATCATTCCTGATGGGTATTTCCGCTGGATATAAAACTCTGGATTGACATTTCTTTTAACTCTTGTAACATATTTTGCTACTTCCTTCTGGCTTCTGAGGTTTCTAATGAGAAATCTGCTGACTTTCAAAAGTTTTTCCCCATAGGTACGATTAGGCTTGATGTTCTTTCTCTTCAAGCACTTTCAAGATTTTTTTCTTTGTCTTTAGATTTCAAAATTGTGATTATGATGTGCCTTGGCATGGATTTCTTTGGGTATAGCCTGTTTGTGCATCTCTCAGCTACTTCAATCTGTAGGCTAACTTTTGACAAATTTAAGAAAACTTCAGCCATTATGTCTTTGAGTACTTTTCAGCCCTGCCCTATTCTTCTCTCCTACTTTGATTTACTGTGATAACCTGAATGTCAGGTCTTTTGTTATAATCCTACAGGACCCAGAGTCTCCTCATATTTTCCCAAGTCTATTATCGCTGCTTTTCAGATTTGGTAATAACTCTTCCTCAATGTTTGACTTCTGTAATTATTTCCTCTGTTCTATTTTGTTGTTGAACACATCCAGTGACTTTCTAGCTTTGCGTTTTGGGCTTTTCAGTTACAAAATTTCCATTATTTTTATTTTTATATCATATATTTTTGGTGAGACTTTATTTTTCTGCAAGTTTCTATTTTTTTCCATTATTTCACTCATATTTCTCATTGCCATTGAAACATTTTTATGATGGCTGTTTCAAAATCCTTGTCAGATAATTCCAGCAGCTGAGTCATTTCAGAGTTTGTATCTGTGGATTGTATTGTCTCATTCAAGTTGCAGCGTCCCTAGTTCTGTGCATGACAGGTGAGTTTCCATTGTATTCTAAAAGTTTTTGGTATTATATTTGAGGCTCTTGTCTTATTCAAATATCAGGCACCCTCTGACATTGTACTACCAGAGAAATAAAAGCTTTGTGTTGTTATTGCTAGATGGTGGTACAAGTCCAGGTTCTCCAAACAGTGTGTGTTGACATGCTAGGGGGGAAGGTGGACCTCATATTGTTAAGGTATGTAAGTTCATTCTCCTAGTCTTGGCCTCTGCTGATACCACCCTGGCTGGCAAATTCAAGGATGTCTCATTACCACTGCCCAAATGGTCTCCACTAACCATGTGAAATGGGGCCTTATTACTACAGGATGAGGGTGAAAGTCCCAGAACTCTGTTTGACCTTCACTGTCACTACCCTAGTGTGCGGGACGAGGCACCTAATTAGAGCAGGGGGAGATGGGAAGTCTAGGCCCTCCATGTGGCCCTTGCTGGTAAGGATGCCTGTGAGGCTATAGTTTTTCCCAGGAAATTTCACTAGAGTAGGACAGTTATATTCTACAAGTGTTCTGTCTTATCAGGCTGTTAATTTCTTGGTCCTTTGGCTAGAGAGAGAAAACTTGTCTTGGAGCTTTTTAAAAAACCTGTCTATTGCATTTTAGGGTTGCAGGCTTCTCCAGACTGCAATGAGAGTAAAAGAAAATGCAGAGAAATCACCACCATGTTGTTCCATAGGTCCCAATGTCCCTAGCTGGTCTATGTTCTTTGCTCCATCTTTTTGAACCTTCTTATGTTTGTTTTATATATAAAATACAGTGACTTAACCTGTACCAAGCAGGAGCAATAGGGATAAAAGGGTTTACTCCCTCTTTTCTGGAACCAAAAATCCTTAATGTTATTTTTTTTTAATAAATATTAAAGCAAAAGAGAACAAGCCAAAACTACTTTTGGAAGTTTTTGATCTTTTCCCACCTTTAGATCTCCCAGAATACTGTCCTATGTGTGGCAGGCACTTTAGTCTTCCTGTTATCTATCTTTTGGATTGAGTTTCCTTCCTCTCCTTACTGGTGCTACTGGCTTGCTACTGAAATTTCTTCAGGATTGAGCTTGTTTAGTTTCCCATTCTCTCATTTCTTGGGGTATGTTTTCTTCATTGTTAATCATCTCTGGTACAGTAGATTTTGTCCACAGGGTTTAGCTGCAGACAGATCTCTTTTTTTTTTAATCTTCCAGTCTGAAGAAGGAGGTATCTCCAGCTCTGCTTGTATGAATAAAATACTTTATGAAATGGAACCTCCCAAACAGATTTCTGAGGAAACCAGCATGGATGGAAGAAAATTTTGCTGAGAGGAAATAAAGGGGACTGCCGTTAAAAATATTTCTAATTAATAGTTATCTCACAGAGCTCTGAATCTACTAGTTAAATTAGGAGGAGGCAAGGATCATCAGACAAGAATCCCTTTAAAACAGAATCTATCCAGAGTTAGAGTTAATATTTTATTGAATTAGTTTCTATCATATGCAATATTCATACAGTTCAAATCTTAAAGGTAAGTATTTTTTGTCAAATACTATACCATAAATTCTCTACCAAACCATTTTGAGCATATTTTTCTCAAAAACATTGTAGCTTAATAGGTGATGCAATTTTAAAAACTTGTATATAAAACAAAATAGCAAGATTATAAATTGTGTAATACAAAAAATTTTGAACATGGTAATTATAAAGGAAATTACAGAATATCAATGTTTCTTGATTATTTAAAAAGATTTGTTGCTGGATGTAGAATTTCATCTTGACCTAGAGAGTTATCATACTTTAGTCCAATAGTGAAAAGTGATTAACAGTCTAGGCCAATGCAATAGCATGAACTAAATTTTGAAGCAGAAGTGAATCTACAGTGTAGGAAGACATAGAATGGAGTTGAGGAGGCTATTCAATTCCAATTACATTGAAATCACACATAAAGGTGTATAGAAATGGTGGAGCCAGAGCAAGATATCCTTGAGAGCCAGTTGTTGTTTCTGGTGAAGGGAAAGATCTTGTTGCTAAGCAGTTAAATCTAGAACTTAGTCACCGGAGAGACCAAAAGGGGGTGGGATTAAGCTTCCCTTTGTTAGGTGAAGTCTCAACTACCAATCTTTGTTCACTGATAAGTGTAGTACAAACCATCTGGAAAGAAACGGCCATGGAATCGACTGTTTCTTCTGTTGGTATGTCATTCATCAAGTTTGGTTCTATGTATAAGTTGGTAGCCAGAATAGTAGTCTGGATAATGTGATGTTTCTTAATTTTTGTTTTGCTTTCCTTTTTAAAGATGGGGCAGACTTGAGCATGGGTGAAATAAGGTATTGCAAGTAGGGTGGCTCACTGTTCCATTTTTTTTTTATTAAAGTATTCTGGGGTAGTAAAGTTACATAGGTTTCAAGTGTACAATTCTGTAATACATCACTTATATCTCACATTGTGTGTTCACCAGCCAGAGTCAGTTCTCCTTCCATCACCATATATTTGACCCCAGTTTACCCTCATCTACTACACCCCTCCCCGCTTACCCTCTGGTAACAACTAAGGACTGAAGTGGCTGCTGGGATACAAGACTTGCAGTTTAAAAACCAGGAGTCAGGACAGTCCTGGACAAACCAGAGTGAATTGCTTACCCTAATTGCCAGTTAATAACATGTAAAATAGGAAAAAACAGCGTTGAGAATAGGGAAAATTGACAGGATCAGTCCCTCTAGTAGGTAGGAGATGTGATCTTGGAGCAGAGCTACAACCTGAATCTGGGGGAGGATCACTTTTCCAGTGAAACAGATGTGCAGTGGGGTATAGGAGAGGTAGAAATGGGCATGGATTCAGACAGGTTTGTAATGGTGAAAATCCTAGAAACCATTTTGTCTTGAAATTTGCCATCACTGTTGATACAGATTTTTTTACTGTCTTCCAGAGTAAAAAATCCATTTTCTATGTGCCCAGTGGCGACACACACACACACACACACACACACACACACACACACACACACAAAATACTTCCTGCCCACTCCCCTACCCCTCAAATTTGGCACTATATGTGTGAGAATTGCTAAGGAATTTCTAGGACTGTCCTCTGATATTTTCATTCAATTTCCTTAAAGAAAAAACTGCAATTCATGATCCATTAAACTGATTTCATGACTTGCTAATGAGTCAATATTAGTGAGAGACAGATGGGAAAACAGCATATTCGAGCATGATAGAATAAGACAAGAGATGTGGTGTGTGGAGGTCTTGAGGAATTTGAAATAGCTGTGGGGAAAGAAGGAAGAGTAGATAATACATATGCAGGAGGGATGTTGTTTACTTCAAGATTGAAATAATGTTAGAGCATATGGATTTTTATGGCACCACTTAATAGTGTTGATGGTAGAATGATGTTCCTTTAGGAGTTTGAGTCTCTGGGGTCCTAGGAATGATATAATGAGGGCAAAGAGTATATGGTTCAAAGATTCTTTGAAGCATTTTCTTACTATTGCCTCCTCTCAAGATGAGCTCTAAGAAAAATGATATGACATCATTTATATAACTTATCACCCTTCTTCACACTGTATTTTTATTGGCCCTTTCAACTTTCCATCCTCTCATGCACAACTCTCACTCCATGATAAGTAACAAATATATCAAAAGAGATACAGAGAGTAAATTTGGAAGTTGGGATTTTACCCAATTTAGAGGTCTCTGTCCTTGGGCGTTTTTACATAGTTCAATTTGTCTACGAACTTTGCTTTTCTCTTGCAAGCTACTTGTACCTGGAATAAAGTGCCTATCCATTGGCAATGGAATGTGCTCGGATGGATCCATGTTCTCTGGGCGGGTTAACTCAGTATATCTGAAACAAGTCCTCTCCACCTACCAGTACCCATGTAGCAAATCTAGGGTAAATTATAAACTTGAATGGAGTATACTTGGTTAACTATTTAACTCTGAAAGGCAATCAGAATGTACTGACTACTGACACTATACATAAGTGAAGAATTTAGAATGTTAGGGATATGTAATGTCCAGGAGAATGAATGAAGAGCAATAAGACATAAGAGGATTTGAAATATCAGCTGATTTCCTGCCTCCATCCCTCAGGATGGGGAGCCAACACAAACATTTCCAGTTCCAATTGTTCATTCCTTTTTAAGATTTTCACAAAGACATTGTTTTGAGATTCTGCCACCCCCGCCCAAGTGGTGTATGGCAGTTGTGATGAAGAAGTGGGAAAAGTATGTTGCAGAATTAATCCAGTTTTGTTTGCTGGTTTGTTTGTCTTGCAAATTTGTGTTATAGTTGAGCTTTAGGGAGTTAAACGTTTTGCCATAAAGTAGTTGAAGTGAAAGGAACAGATTGCCTAGGCTACAATGGAATGGAATTGAAGACAGGGGCATGAGATTCAGAGAAATGGGAGATAATGAAAAACAAAAAAGTATTTGGGTTCTTTGAGTTTGAGAGAATGGTATAGCGGGAGTAAGGGAAACTGGAAGGATTAAAATTGTTGGTCAGTTGCTTAGGGTGTAAGAAATGGTTTGGTTTTGTTTGGTGATGATGAGGTATATATTATAACTGTGGGTGGGTAATCTAAAGTTCATTAAAGATGAATTAGAGAGGTTTAAAAGACATTGAAAAACCCTTCCAACTTTCAGATGAGTTGTTTATATACTTCCTATCATTTTTTTTATGATGAAGGTAGTATTTGGGGTGAAGAATAAGTCTATCAGTCAGGGGGGACAGGCTTTTATGGTTATCCAAGAATGACAGGGAGTGGGTAGTGGAAGATTGAGAAAGAAAGCTCAAAAATTAGTGGAGTCAATTGTAGGGTGTCAGATGGTCACATGTCTTGTTAGGGAGACCGCATCATAGATGGGGTAGAGGCTTGATCACTGCACTGTACACCTGAAGCTGATATTGTATAATATTGTATGTCAACTATAAGTGAATATATATGTGTGTGTGTGTGTGTGTGTGTGTGTGTGTTATATATAGTCACGGGACGTGTAGTATAGTGTGGGAGTGGAGTCAAGGGAATTGCAATAGATATGTATGATACTGGGGGGTGGGAAGCGGGCAGCGGATTGGGGGAGGGGGGTTGTCACTTCGAGGGGTAACAAATATAACTATTGCACTGTGTTGTACAGCTGACACTAATTTAAAAAATGTGTATTTCACAATAAAAAAATTAGTATAGTCAAATGTAGCAGGATGAATGATTCGGAAATGACTTCATGGGCTGTGGAGAATGGGAACCCAGCCTCTGGACCACGAGGTACATAGGGCTTCTGAGAATTGGGTTTCTCTAGAGTGAACTTTAGGAAACACAGTAAATTCTGTTGAAGCGCACATTTAATAAGCACAAAAAGAAAGGTCTGTAAAGTAGTATGATATAGAGTAATTTGAGTCAGGGTAAAGGAAGTAGTGAGTAGGAATGGATTCGGCGTCCAGATTATTAGTAGTGGGTCAGGCATCTTCATGTTCCTATTTCCTAATGCAAGCCTTCTCAGATTAAATGAAAATCCAAGTACCTATCATCCAACTTCTATAATTATCAACATATGACCAATACTGTCTTATCTGTAACCCTCTAACTTCCCACCCCCATTTATTGAAAGCAAATCCAAAGCACTTTCGTGACTCAAAATCGCTTTTTCTCCCACCTTCCTTACCCAATCCCACCACCTTCCCCACCCTTCATTTTATTTTCAATTTCAGCACCGCAGCTCTGACGGACAACTCTGACAGGACTCAGATCCTTAAAGGTCAGATCTACACAGTGAGCAGCTCAGAGGGAGGGGTCAGACCAGCAGTGCCTCACACTCTTTTTCTCTGGACAGATGACTCCATAATGGTAGCTGGTGAGGCCAGAGTGTCAATGAAACGTGTTCTCCTGCTGCTCTGGCTTGGGATATCTCTGCCCCACTCTGGTCTCTCCCAGGATAGGCCCTCCCAACACCTCAGCTCCCCAGAAGTGGTCATCCCCTTGAAAGTGACCAGCAGGGGCAGAGGTGCAAAGGCGCCAGGCTGGCTCTCCTACAGCATTCAGCTTGGGGGATGGAGACATAATGTCCACTTGAGAGTCAAGAAGCTCTTGGTTTCCAGACGCCTCCCGGTGTTCACCTACACAGACCAGCATGCCCTCCAGGAGGATCAGGCTTTTGTTCCTGATGACTGCTTCTATCATGGTTATGTGGAGGGGGTCCCCAAGTCCCTGGTTGCCCTTAGTACCTGTTCTGGGGGCTTTCGAGGAATGCTACAGGTAAATGGCCTTGCTTATGAAATCGAGCCCATCAGGCACTCTACTACATTTGAACACCGGGTTTATAAGATCAACACCAGTGAGACACAATCCCCACCTATTAGATGTGGCTTAACAAAGAAGGAAATAGCACACCAGCAGTTGCAATTTGAAGAGGCTGAGAAAACGACTCTGAGGCAAAATTCTACTGATAACCGGTGGGCCCACTCATGGTTTCTGGAGTTGGTTGTAGTAGTAGATCAAAATTTCTTCACATACTCCCAAAATAACTTCTCAGTGGTGCAGGAGGATGTACTTCTTGTTGTCAATATAGTGGATTCCATTTATCAGCAGTTGGGTATTTATGTGATTTTGATTGGGATTGAGATTTGGAATCACGGAAATGTTTTCCAAATGACAACCATAGAGCAGGTTCTGGAGGACTTTGCTCAGTGGAAACACATCAGTCTTTCCCGGCTACAGTATGATGCTGCACATATTTTCATTAAAAATCCACTGATAAGTACACTTGGGATAGCCTACGTTGCAGGAATATGTCGTCCTCCTATTGACTGTGGAGTTAACAATTTCCAAGGAGACCCCTGGTCTCTTTTTGCCCTCACCGTGGCCCATGAGTTAGGTCACACTTTGGGGATGCGGCATGATGAAGAATTCTGCTTGTGTGGGCAAAGTGGTTGCATCATGAATGCTGTCAGAGTCCCAGCAGAGACATTCACCAACTGTAGTTATGCAGATTTTACAAGGACCACTTTAAACCAGGGGTGGTGTCTGCACACTCCTCCCAGTCTAGGAGAAGTCCTTATGCTGAAGCGCTGTGGGAATGGTGCGGTTGAAGGGGAAGAGGAATGTGACTGTGGCTCTACAGAGCAGTGTGAACAAGATCCCTGCTGCCTGTTGAACTGCACTCTGAGGCCTGGGGCTGCCTGTGCTTTCGGGCTTTGTTGCAGAGACTGCAAGTTCTTGGCATCGGGGGAACTCTGTAGACATCAGATCAATGAATGTGACCTTCCAGAGTGGTGCAATGGGACATCCCATGAGTGCCCAGAAGATGGTTATGTGCAGGATGGGATTCCCTGCAGTGACAACGCCTACTGCTATCAAAAGAGATGTAATAACCATGACGATCAGTGCAGGGAGATTTTTGGTGAAGGTGCAAGGAGTGCATCTCAGAATTGCTATGAAGAAATCAACTCCCAGGGAAACCCTTTTGGTCACTGTGGTGTGAATGGCACGACATACCTAAAATGCAATATCTCAGATACCTTTTGTGGGAGAGTTCAGTGTGAGAATGTGGGAGACATTCCCCATCTGAGAGACCACTCTGCTTTGCGGCACACTCACATCAATGGTGTAACCTGCTGGGGTATTGGTTACCACTTAGGGATGCACACACCTGATGTTGGTGAAGTGAAAGATGGCACTATGTGTGGTTCAAGAAAGATCTGCATACACAAAAAATGTGTCAGGGTCTCTCTCCTGTCACAAGCCTGCCTGCCTGAGACCTGCCACATGAAGGGGGTCTGCAATAATAAACATCACTGCCACTGTGGCTATGGATGGTCCCCACCCTACTGCCTGCACAGAGGCTATGGAGGTAGTGTTGACAGTGGCCCAGCACCTGCCAGGAGAGGAGTTTTCTTTCCACTTGTTATAATTCTTATTTCGTCTATTTTTCTTTTACTGTTGGCAACTGTATTGATGTACCTTCGAAAACGTTTTGCTCTCTAGGAGACCAGGGCTCAGCCTTCAGGTTAAGAAAATGACTCTAATTTAATACCCTATGCGTTATTAAGTTTTAATTTCTTGAAGGTAGAAATGTTACATAGCTGAAACTGAGCACATTTCTGAAAGTTTACCAAAAAAAGGAAGAGACCCTCCCTTTTGTCAGTATCAGAAATTGCTAATTACCAAGTAAAGGTAATTCCTAACATCTTCCCAACTACTGTTCACTGTTTTAAGCAGCAAATAAAGCTCCATTTTCCCTCTAAGTTAATCCTCCTTGTGTTTTTTGAGCACAGATGTGACTCATGGGAAAGGCAGGAGGCAGACATATGAGGAGTACCCAGGGTGAGTGTTGCCTTTCTTCATTTTACTCCCAAGTAACTTCTCAAAGGTACAGAGGATGCATTTCTAGTTGTCCACATAGTGGATTCCCTTTATCAGCAGTTGGGTACTTATGTGATTTTGATTGGGGGGAATTTGGAATCACAGAACTATCTTCCCAATGATGAGCATAGAACAAACCAAGACTGCAAGTTCATGCCATCAGGGGAACTCTGTAGACATCAGGTCAATGAATGGGACCTTCCAGAGTGGTGCAATGGGACATCCCATAAGTGCCCAAAAGATGGTTATGTGCAGCATGGGATTCCCTGTAGTGACAGTGCCTACTGCTATCAAAAGATGTAATGAAGTTGGGAAAAGTACTTAAATTTTCTAATATCCTGAAAAGGAAGATGATAATATTGCTTGTCACAGCAAACCGAAAAAAAAAAAAAAGAGAATTTCTTGTTAAGGTATAAACAAATTGTTGTTTAATGAAAACTCCTGATCCTGTTTCCTCTGTTCTTTCTAGCCACTTTGTCTGCTCTCTTTGCCTTACTTTGGCAGTTTGGGAATCGTCTTGGAGTATTTTCTTTGAATACCAGAATATACTCCCCATGAGGGCAGGGTTCTTTTTATCTGCTTTGCTTGCTGTTGTATCCCAATACCAAGAACATTGCCTAATACACAATAAATATTTAAATGAAGTAATTAATGTAAATGAATTAGTAATTGCATGAAATCTACTAGGAAAAGTAAAAATAAACCTTCGTCCTGTTTTTAAAACTGTTGCAGCTCTTGCTCAAACACTGAATATTTAAAATATGCATTATGTATAATGCTCCCTTTGGTACTTACCCTTTGTCAGTCTCTTTATCCCCAGTTTGTCTTCTCCTTAGTCTATTCTCAGTGGCTTTGGAAATCGTGTCTCTCAAAAACTCATACCTAGGGCCAGCGGAGTGGCGCATTGGTTAAGAGCTGGCTTGGGATGACAGAGGGCCCCGGTTCGGATCCCACATATGAGGGCCAGTGACACTGCCCTCTACAGCAAAGATGCTGAACAACAGCTCAACTTGGAGCTGTGCTGCCATGAGTCGCCAGCGACAGCGTAGGCTGCAGTGGGTTGCCATGGGCTACCAGCAGTCAGCGTGAGCGGCCAGCAGCCGTAGTGAGCGGCCATCCAGAAGCTGGCAAATGATCTGCCTCACCCAGGAAGAGCGCAATGATGGTGCCAACTTGGGCCAGTGAAGCAACATCCTCCACAACTAGACTGAAGAACAAAACGACAGCAACTTGTCTGTCCCCCTTTCCCCAATTCCCCAGCACTGTTCCCATCCCCCCAATTCCCCAATAAAAATCTTAAAAACAAAACAAAAACAAAAACAAAAACAAAAAAACTCATATCTAATCAGATCCTCTCTATATATGGTCCAGATAACTTCTGAATGCGACCCTTTGTAAACTGAGTCAAACAACCTTTTTATATTTCCCATTATGCTTTGCATACTTTGCATCCTCCGGCTATTTTCTGTTTTGAATATACTTGCTGTGTCTTGAGTCTACACATCTGTACATGCAGCTCCTATTCCCAAAACGCTGTTTACCACCCTCCCCCACTCCCACCCCACCCATGCTCTTGAAAACTCCAATTTTACTCTCAATAGAGGTTAAACATCATATCTTTGGAAAAGCATTTCCTTGTGAAATGTAATGTGTTCTACTTGTGTGCTCCTGTTGCTTTATGGTCATCCCTTTGAAGCACTCTACAAATAGATGAGGAATCTCACAATGTACCAGCAAGGCAGAGAAAGAAGGAAAGGATGTCTAGTGGAGCCATAGAAACAGGGCAACAGGAATCAAGAACACAATCTGATTGAACTGGGAGAAAGATCCACATGCTTTAAGTGTATATGTCCATGAGAGACAAAAGGCTCCAATTGATTGGTTCTCTCTCTCTCCTTTTTTTTTCCTTTTTTTTAGCTGAGCCATCCTGCCACCTGTTGGCAGCTCAGTGGCGGGTCAGCTTGGGCTGGGCATCGAACTGCTGTTGCTCAGAGCTTGCACTCTTGAGCGAGCTCTTAACCAACTGAGCCACTCAGCTAGCCCGGTTCTCTTTTGAAATTGTTTTTGAAAAAAAAGAGTTAAATTTGATTACAGTCAAATGTATCAATCTAATATTCTTCGATACTATTTACTGGGTTTCGTATTTTTTATAATTTTGTAAAATTAGCCCCCTTTTGACAAACACACAGTCTTACCTACTGTCTTAATTTGGATCCCCCAAATAGCAAATGCTGACACCAGGATTTAGGTGGGGTTAGTTTATTTTGGAAGCACACACAAGAGCGTATTAATGAGAAAGTGTCCATTGTGGGCTATGGGGCCATCCCCTGTGGACTCCCTAAGTAGTTATGAGAGACACAACACAGAGTATTCCTCCTTGGTGTAGCAGAAAGCTGTCAGGGAAAGAAGTGAGATACAACACTTGAAGTAGGAATGGATCCTGTCTACTGCAGCTGCCAGTGAACTCAGGTGGGACAAGGGGATGTAGGATGAGTTATCAGCATCTACTGTACCTAGATTCTCTAGAAAACAGATGCTGGGGTAAGGATTAAATGCAAATGTATCTTCTGTTGTACGGGTGACAATTCCTATGTACACTAATGGCTTTCTACTTTATAGGCATGTGCTTAGTCCACTCATGGAGCAGGCTGGGAGCAAGAGTGAGTGAATAAACCTGAAAGCAACTCCTAACCAATGAGAGGTGTTCTGTGAATACATCTCACAGCTTCCTCTATCCTCATGGGACAATTCTGAGATATCTGACAGTGTCTCCCAGAGAGGCCACAGTAGAATTGTATCCTGGTTACTCACATGGGCACTCACCCGTGAATTTATGCTTGATTTGCTTTTAACCATTTCCTGACTCAGTTTCCCATTCCTTCACCATGCACTCACATCTTGGAATTATATCCCAAATAAACTGGTCACAAACAAATTCTGTCTCAGGGCCTCAGAGTCAGGGACAGTTAGGGCCAGAAGTGTTCCTTAAAAGGCAGATCCACAGGATGTGAGATTCTAGAAATGGATCAGTGAATTGTCAGGTGGCAACTAGGACTCATAGTGCAGCCAGAAGATTCGCTGCAACATCAGAAGCTAAGACTCACTTATGGTGTCTTAGGATGAGGCACACATGGAAGTGCTGCCCTGGCTTGTACAACAGCTTCGGAGTTTGAATTAGAAATATGAGACTTGTGAAGTTAGTTGACTGGTGAAGAAGCCATGAAGAAAGAAAATGAGAGGCTCGGGTCAAATAACTCAGGTATGGTGTGAAAGTCATAAGACCTCTATAACAACATTTGAAGAGAACCTAATCCTATAGACTGTGTTGAATATAATACCCAACAGCAGCCAGGTGGCTCAGTTGGTTAGAGAGAGTGCTTTGAGCAACAGGGTTGCCGGTTCGATTCTAACATGGGCCAGTGAGCTGCACCCTCTGCAACTAGATTGAAGACAACTACTTGAGCTGAGCTGCTGGTGGGCAGCCAGATGGCTCAGTTGGTTAGAGCGTATGCTCTTAACAAGGTTGCCAGTTTGACTCCCACATGGGATGGTGGGCTGCGTCCCCTACAACTACATTGAAAACGGCAACTGGACTTGGAGCTGAGCTGCGCCCTCCGCAACTAACACTGAAGGACAACAACTTGACTTGGAGCTGAGGGTTCCTGGAAAAAATGCATTGTTCCCCAGTAAAGTTTTTTTAAAAGAAGAAAGAGAAATAAAGAAAGAAAGAAAGAAAGAAAGAAAGGAAGGAAGGAATGAAGGAAGGAAGGAAGGAAGGAAGAAAAAGAGGAAGGAAGGAAGGAAGAAAAAGAGGAAGGAAGGAAGGAAGGAAGGAAAGAAGGAAGGAAGGAAGGAAGGAAGAAAAAGAAACTAATACCCAAGATTTATCATAAATATGCAGAATTGTAAAGATTGCTAAATTTAGAGTTCTGGTATGTTTCCTATGTAAAAACCAGAGGTCCTATTAGGGAAGAAGTGCTATCCTGAGATTTTGGATGAGGACAGTTGAGTGGAATGCATTTGCAAACTTGAATTCTGAGATTCTCATGAACACCTAGGACCAGCAGAACTCGTTTCTTACTTTTTGCTACAAGACAGCAGCCTCTCATGACCTGGAGATCCTGTTTCACCAAAGATTATGTTTATCTTCTTGAATATCTGTTCTTAACTTCCCCTCATTGCATCTAGACCACTAACTAGAGTGAGTACAGTTATTAGTAGGAGAGGAACTAGATCACTGGTCAAGAGAGCTTTGGGAGCTGGCTAATATATGTCATCACAAGCTAAGAGAATATATGTAGGAATAGATCCTGGGATACCGTATCAGGAGAAATAGAATATAAGATTTTATGGGGGAAAGCTTTTCAATAAGGGGGTGCTCAGGATTGAACATTATTGCAAAGATGCCCAGATCTTATCCTAATGTGCTGCTGGAATTATTACATCTTTGAAGATTTGAAATGCTGATGGACTACAATAATTGAGGTGCAGATGCTAGAACTACTTTGGCAATGCAGTGAATTTGAGGGTCAGGATATTCAGGGAAGCAGGCAAGTTACAATGGATTTATTACAAAGGCCAGAGAAACCGCTGCTGACCCTGCTTCTCTGGAGGTCCTGGAGGACAATGTCTTCACTCAAGCAGTATGAAATACACTAGTAGTCAGAGGAAAGCAGTCATCATTGGGGCCTCAGTGGTGGCTGTCTTTGTAGGCCAGGGTTGATGGCAGGACATGGTGCTACAGAACAGGGCTCCCTAGTGCCAGTGAAGGTGATAAGATTCCAGAATAGTAGATAAAAGGTGGTAGCCCTTAACTATTAGAAACAAGGTGCATATAATTAATGCAATGGACAATAAGATGAATGGCAAGCTCTGGGTCCTTACCTAAGGCTATGTGAGGCCATGTCTAATAGATTTTGGTTAGCCTAGGGAAGATATAGGTGGGCAGGCAGTGAGGGTGTCTATTGCCTTATACAACCAAAAAAGATCAAAAGCTGGTGATCAGTAGATTAATGCTAACTTCTGCAATGGGTATCTCTTGTCCATTTTTCAGACCTGTGTCAGATGAATCACAAACCTATTGCAAATTAAAAGAGACACCAGGTACCTTTCAGGAAGGACCCTGCAACATCACCATACATTCTTGCAATAAATACTCCCCTAGCTTTTTTCCTCATGGGACCTTGTTTCCCAAATGACTTCTCCCCCAAATGGGTATACAGGTACACAATGGGGGAAGAGGGAATATTCAGATCTTTTGAAGACTACCAGATGCAAGATCTGACCTGACAGAGACACCAGATCATCCAAAATGCCAAATGGAGGTGGGGTGGAGACTCAAAACAGGCCATCCCCACAGCCATGTGTGGCAGTTGAGAATTGGGAGGGATATGTCAGCTGCAGAGTTCCCCCCTGAAGAGTGATGGATCCCACCCCACCCTGGGCTCTCCAGCCCAGAGCACCAGTGCCAGGAAAAGGAGCCCCTGCAACATCTGGCTGTTATAATCTGTGAAGATTGTGTCCATGCAGGTTGAGATGGAAGGCTGTTGTAAACCCAGCTGTTCTCTTACAGGGCTTATGCACACACTTTCTTGCAGGCACTTACCCTGGACTCCAGCACAGGGACAGCTGCTGGGGAGCTGCCAGAGACATACAGGGAGAAACTGAGTTGTGTGACTTAAGGGTGAGGGAAAGCTGCCATTGTTTTCTGTAGACTGGGGCACCTAGCAGATCTACTTAATACATAGAAAAAAAAAGCCAAAATGAGCAGAAAAAGAAACATGTCCCAAATGAAAGAACAGGAGAAAACTCCAGAAATAGAACTAAATGAAATGGAGGCAACAACCTCCCAGAAACAGAGTTCGAAACACTGATTATAAGAATGCTCAAAGATCTGAGAACTTCAACTAGAGACAGTCAGCATAAAAAGGGACACAGAAACCATAAAAAAGAAGCAGTCGGAAATGAATACCATAACTGAAATGAAAAATACACTAGAAGGAATCAACAGCAGATTACATGAAGCAGAGGATCGAATCATTGATTTGGAACACAAATCAGAAAACACCCAATAAGAACATCAAAAAGAAAATAGAATCCAAAAATATGAAGATAGTTTAAGGGACCTCTGGGACACCATCAAGCATAATAACACATCATAGGGGTACCAGAAAGAGGAGAAAGAGAGAGTAAGGGATTGAGAACATATTTCAAGAAGTTGGACTCAGGACTTCCTTAACCTGGTGAAGGAAATAGACATACACGTCCAGGAAGTGCAGAGGGTCCCAAACAAGATGAACCCAAGAAGGCCGACATCGATAATGAATATTTTTAGAACATTTCACCCAAAAGGAGCAGAATATACATTCTTTTCAGAGGCACATGGAACATTTTCAAGGATAGACCACACGTTAGGCCATGAAATAAGTTTCAATACATGTAAGAAAACTGAAGTCTTATCAAGCATTTTCTCTGATCATAACAGTATAAAACAAGAGTCAATTAGAGAAAGAAAATTGAAAAAAACAAACACACATGAAGCCTACATGACATGATAATAAACAGTGAATGGGTTAACAGTGAGATCAAGGAAGAAATCAAGATACTTTGAGACAAATGAAAATGAAAACACAATGACCCGGGCTGGCCGAGTGGCGCGATGGTTAAGAAATCGCTTTGGATGCCAGAGGGCCCCGGTTCGGATCCCACATATGAGGGCCAGTGACACTGCCCTCTACAGCTAAGATGCTGAACAACAGCTCAACCTGGAG
>NW_017731409.1:31715-38070 GCF_001890085.2 Hipposideros armiger
CAACTTGGGCCAGTGAAGCAACGTCCTCCACAACTAGACTGAAGAACAAAAGGACAGCAACTTGTCTGTTCCCTTTCCCCCAATTCCCCAGCACTGTTCCCATCCCCCCAATTTCCCAATTAAAAAAAAAAAGAAATGAAGAATGAAAGAGCCAGCTTAGTTAGTAGAGCTGACCAGATGAAGGAAAGAATAAGTGACATCTAAGATAGAAATCTGGAAATGACATGGATGGAAGAAGAGAGAGGCTTGAGAGTTAAAAGAAATGAAAGAACTCTACAAGAAAGTTCTGACTCCATCAACACAAGAATAATGGGCATACCAGAAGGAGAAGAAAGAGAGAAGAGAACGGGAGAGTATATTCAAGGAAGTAGTCGATGAGAACTTCCCAAACTTGTGGAAAGAACTGCATCCTCGAATCCAAGAAGCAAACAGAACACCTAATTATTTCAATCCCAACAGGCCTTCTCCAAGGCACATTGTGTTGAAGCTGTCAAAAATTAATGACAAAGAATTCTCAAGGCAGCCAGGGAAAAGAAAACAGTAACCTACAAAGGAAAGCCATTAGATTATCATTAGAATTTTCAGCAGAAACTCTAAGGGCAAGGAGAGATAGGAATTAAATATTCAAAGAATTGAAAGAGAGAAATCAGGAGCCAAGAACAATATATCCAGCAAAGATATCCTGTATCTATGAAGAAAGAACAAAGACCTTTCCAGATATACAGGAGCTGAGGAAATTTTCTGACACATGACCTGCATTACAAGAAACACTGAAAGAGGCTGTTTGACCTGAAAAAAAAAATCAAAATACAAAACCAGGAGTAGTATTACAAGCAGACAGACGGAAGCAGGAAATGACAACCCCTACACAAAATAGGACACTAGACACTTCAACATAATATACAGGGTAAAGAAGATGCAAGTAGTCAACATGGCCATATTACCCAGAGCGATATACAGATTTAATGCAATCCCCATCAAAATCCCAATGGCATTATTTAAAGAAACAGAACAAAAAAAATTTTCAGATTTGTATGGAATCACAAAAGACCCCGAATAGCTAAGGCAATCCTAAGAAAAAAGAACAATGCTGGAGACGTCACACTCCCTGACTTCAGCTTGTACTACAGAGCAACAATAATCAAAACACCATGGTACTGGCAGAAAAATAGACACACAGACCAATCAATTAGAACTGAAAACCCAGAAATAAACCCACATAAATACGGACAGATAATTTTCAACAAAGGAGTCAAAAACGTCTAGACAATGGAGAAAATAAAGCTCTTCAATAAATGGTGCTGGGAAAATTGGAAAACAATGTGCAAAGAATGAAACTAGACTGCTATCTGTCACCATGTACCAAAATTAACTCAATATTGGATCAAAGACCTAACATAAGACCTGAAACAATAACCTGCATAGAAGAAAGCATAGGTACTAAACTATGGACCTTGGGTTCAAAGAGAATTTTATGATTCTGACCTCAAAGGCAAGGGAAAGCTAAAAGCTAAAATCAATGAATGGGACAATATTAAACCAAAAAGCTTCTGCACAGCAAAAGAAACCATTGGCAAAATAAAGAGGCAACCACTGAATGGGAGAAGATTTTTGCAAACAACACCTGCAATAAGGGGCTAATATCCAAAATATATAAGGAATTCATACAACTCAACAACAAAAAGACAAAAATCCAATTAACAAATGGGCAGAGGACATGAACAGACACTTCTCCCAGCAGGACATACGAGGTCAGACAATTAAGTTTGCGAACTTCCACCGTGTGAGTACAAACGGCCAAGAGATGTATGAGAAAATGTTTGCTGTTACTAGCTATTAGGGAAATGCAAATCAAAACCACAACGAGATATCACCTCATACCTGTTAGAATGGTTATCATCAACAAGGCCAATAATAACAAGTGTTGGATAGGCTGTTGGAGAAAAAGGAACCCTCATACACTGTTACTAGGAATGTAAATTTGTATACCCACTATAGAAAACAGTTTGGAGGTTCCTCTAAAAATTAACAATAGAATTACCATATGACCCAGCAATCTCTCTCCTGAGTATCTACCCAAAAATCCTGAAAGCATTTACCCATAAAGAGATATGTACTGCATTGTTCATTGCAGCATTATTTATGGTGGCCAAGATGTAAAAACAACCAAAGTGTCCTTCGATAGATGATTGGATAGACAAGATATGGTATATATACAGAATGGAATACTACTCTGCCATTAGAAAAAAGGAAATACTGTCATTTGCAACAACATGGATGGATCTTGAGATTATTACGCTAAGTGAAGTAATTCAGACAGAAAAAGTGGAGAACCATATGACTTCACTCATATGTGGGATATAAAACTGAGGGCAACAAAGGAACGAGACAAGCAAACAAAGCAACAAAAACTCATAGACACAGACAACAGTTGAGTGGTTACCAGAGGGCAAGGGGGGAGGGAGGGAGGTAGAGGAGGGTAAAGGGAGCAAACATATGGTGATGGAAGGAGAACTGATTCTGGGTAGTCAATACATAATGCAATATATAGATGATGTATTATAGAATTGTATAATTGCAACCTATGTAGTTTTTTTGACTGCTGTCACAAAAATGAATTTAAAAAAAAATGCACTGGAGTTAGGGGCAAAATCATTCTCTAAAAGTTCAGTTGCGTCTCTCCTCTTGTAGGCCTTTGATGGTAGGGCAGATTGTCATAGATCAGTGTTTGTTAATAACTATGGGGATAATGAGGTCTTACAAAGTAACAGAGGCCACGTGGCTGTACTTGACAGCCCAAAACCAAGGGACCACAATTACCATAAAACTTGTCAGGGTTGCAGAGGCACATAAGGGGATGATCTGCAGGTACTTTTGAGGTGGTAACAGAGCATGGGATCTCTAGTGGCAAATAGATGAGTAGCCCAAGAGCGTGCTGCTGAACATCTACAATCAGAAGAACGCAAACATGGAGGCGCAGGCCATGAGAATGGTTGCGCCAATATAAAACCATGATCCATGTTCAGTTCCTGCAACAAAGATGAAAGGCCAAAACCACGCACACTCAGGTTTATGGAACTACAAATAAAACAGCCTGAGGGAATACAAAAAGTTTCGTGACAAATGCACAGGAGATTAATATGGATATAAACAGAGGCTGCATAAAAGTAAATAAAGAGAGAAAAAGGCTACAAGTCCAGCTATCATGCTTTGGCAAAGATGTTGTTGAAATAGAAACAAATGACTCTACTCCTGGGAAGACACATGTTACTTTCAACAATTGCCTTTGGATCAACAAGAAAAAATCATGTAGCAAATGGTCATCCAACTTCAATTTTAGTAGATTGTGGTACCAAGTGTAAATGCATTCACAGGTGTTTGACAAGGGCATAGAAAACGGGCTCAGACCCATCATGGATGGAAATACAGACCCGTCTACCACACAAGCTGCCTGCACAAGAAGTGCTGCTAGCGAGAGTTCTATGGACAAACCACAGTGCCCCACAGTGGCCATCCTATTGATCCTCTACTGCTGCATCCCTCCCCTCCCTTGGGTGGCTCCAGCCCACTTCTGGACTCCATATTTTTAAAGTGAGTTTTGATCCAAGGCCTGAGGCATCTACATTGCACTTATCACTTATCAGACCCTCTCTAGTGCACTATTTCTAAAGTGATTGCGTCCTGTTTCTTTTGACCTAAATTTTTGTCTTTCTACCTATATCAGATACAGAGGATGGTCGACAGATTGGGGAGATGGGGTGTGTGTGGAAAAGGTGAAGTGATTAAGAAGTACAAGTTGGCAGTATAAAAATAGTCACGGGATTGTAAAGTACAGCATAGGGAATATAGTCAGTAATATTGTAATAACTATGTATATATGGTGTCAAGTGGGTACTAACATACCATGGTGATCACTTCATAAGTTGTATAAATGTCTAGTGACTATGTTGTATACCTGAAACTAATACAATATTTTATGTCAACTGTAGTTGAAATTTTTTTCGAAAAGGGCGGGGGAAAGTATGATGGTTGGGAGCTGCTGATCAGCCATGCTCCCTACAATGGATTCCCCTGAACAGTGTACTTCTGTAGTCCACAGAATAAGCAGCCGCCGTAGCCAGTAAGGTTTTCTTCAGGGGCTGCACAGAATTTTAAACGGGAATATAATATGGACCACTAGTCTTGAACTCTTGAGGTGAACATTATCTCTGCAACTTTGTTTATTACCTACTGCTCCTATGTTGGTGAAGGAGGCAGTTTAAGGGGCTTTCTCTGGGCCTTTGCTGCTCTAATGACCTTTACTCCATTTATCAGGGAATCAATGAGAGCATTCTGCCAGTTGCTAATTATGTCCATCATTGTTTCAGTGAAGGACTAGAAAAATGACAACAGAACGTGTGTCAACCCTTTGCGATAGACTACGAGGACTTGTTTGTGCCAGCAGCCTGTTACCTTGCCTCCATATGTCCCCACACTAATGGAGGATCATGATAACATTTTGTTTCTCTTGTTATCAATGTCAGTTCAGACCCTGTATGTGACAACACTAGGGAGAGCTGAATATCTGCCTTTCTCCAAGATCTGAGTATCNACTGATCTGCCTCGCCAGAGAGGAGCGCAATGATGGTGCCAACTTGGGCCAGTGAAGCAACAACCTCCACAACTAGATTGAAGAACAAAGCGACAGCAACTTGTCTGTTCCCATCCCCCAATTCCCCAATAAAAAAAAAATCTTTAAAAAAAACAAAAAAAAACAAAACACACAATGACCCAAAAGTGCAGTTCGTCAGTTTGGAGGTTCCTCAAAACATTAAAAATAGAACTACCTTTTGACCCAGCAATTCTCTCTCTGAGTATTTATCTGAAGAAATCCACAAAAATTATTTTAAAAGATATGTGTACCCCTATGTTCACTGCAGCACTATTTACAATAGCCAAGATATGGAAGCAACTTCAGTGCCCAGCAATAGGCAATTGGATAGAGGACATCACAGAAATGGCGGCGTGAGGAGTGCTTCTTGAAATCTCCCTGGGGAAGTTACAACAAATTGAACAGCTATAATTCAACAAAGGATCCCCTGCGCAACCCACAAACATGCCTGAGAGACCTGCACATCAAATCACCTGAAGGTGGGCAAAGCGGGCATGCGGGGCAGGAGGGAATGGGGAAGTGCAGAGACATTGGCCCCGGGGCCGCAGGGCGCAGCAGAGCTCACTGAGGTCTTGGAGGAGGGAAGAATCCAGGCTGCAGGCACACTTTCTGCGGCCCACAGTCCTGCCTGAGGGATCAGCATATAATATGGCTGAACCCAGTGTTTGGGGCAGAGACCTTGGGAGAAAACTGTGGTTTAAGCCCTCACAGCAGGCTGAAAACAGAAAGCAAAGACACGGAGCGTGGCCACCTCCCCCCTTCCCCCGCCCCAACCTCCCAAGCTCGTCCCACCCACACTCTCCCAGTGTTAGAAGTGGGCTCCAGAAGAAACAGTAGCAGTGTCAGATTAAAGAACAGAATATCTACAGCTCTGGAAACTGCAGCATAAATCCCACAGCCACAGACTCACAGCACAAGTAATCCCAGCCAAAGGGAAGGAACAGTAGGGGCAAGACAACTGTGGGCTGGTAGTAGTCTTTGCTCAGAGCCATGAACACACCAGCCCCCTCTCACAGCCCACCTTGCCCCCACCTTTCTAGGCAGATCCCCGCAGGGGCAACCAGAGCCACTGAGATACACAGGCTCTGCATTGAGCTGCAGGGGTAGCATTGGAAGCTCAGAACTCTATCGCCCTCTACATCCTCCCATGGAGGCGGTTCCCTGAGACCCAGGTGACATACTCACATAGGAGAAGCCTACCTTCCAGGGAACCCCGCATTGCGTGAGAAGCGAGAATAGTGCAAGAGAAAATATAATGCTACAGCATAAGAGAAAATAAAAGGCTGCAGTGGGAGAGAAATGACAACATTCTAGCAACACCTACTGGAAAGCAAAAGAAACACCTGTTTATATCAACCTACTGCAGAAACCACTCCTGTAGATTCCCAGGAAGAGAAATAAGTCATTAGTTGCCATGAATTACCAAGGCATCAAGGCAGCTCAGAAAGAAAATTAAAACTCTCCAGAAAATGAACTTAAAGACATGGAAATATGTGACTTAAACGACATAAGCATTCAAGATTGCAGTTCTGAAAAAACTCGACGAGATGCAAGAAAACAGGTAGGCAGTTTAATGAACTCAGAAACACAATCGAAGAACAAAATGAACATTTTACCAAAGAGATTTGAAATTTTAAAAAAGAACCAAATAGAAATTCTGGAGATGAAGAACTCAATAAAAGAAATGAAGAATGAGGGCCGGCC
>NW_017731409.1:45805-64074 GCF_001890085.2 Hipposideros armiger
CAGCATCTTAGCTGTAGAGGGCAGTGTCACTGGCCCTCATATGTGGGATCTGAACCGGGGCCCTCTGGCATCCCAAGCCAGTTCTTAACCATTGCGCCACTCAGCCGGCCCTAGATATTTTAATATATTGAATTATTCTAATGTTTCTCATAACATATAACCATCTTCATACATTCAGAATGAAATCTACTTGATCATTCTGTATTATATTTAATAAGCAGTTGGTTTCAGATTGTTCACTTTATATGTAATTTTTGCATCGATATTCATAAATTAGGTTGTATTTCCTTTTGTGAACATTTCATCAGGTTCAGCTACTGATGTTATATTTACTGCTTATTTCATCAAATGAATTGGTATAGTGTACATAAAATAAAAAGATATTTCAGCATCTAGTTCTGTGAGATTTGAAAAAAAAAAGTATACTCATGTAACAACCACCCCACATAAGATAAATAATATGTCTGTCACCCCTCAAATCTCTCATGCTGATTTTCAAGCAATCTCCCCACTCCTGACCCATACAATCACTGATCTCTTTCATGAAAGATTAGTTTTACCTGCCCTAGAAGTTCATATAAAGCAATAATACTATACCATATGTAATCATGTGTGTCTGGCTTCTTGCATGTAACCTAGTGTCTATGAGATTCATCCATGTTTTTGTGTGCTTCTACATTTGTTCGTTATTACTGTGTAATATTCCATTTTATGGATATACAGTGTTTTGTTTAGCATTCCATTTGTTGATCATTTGGGTTGATTCCAGTTTTTGTCAATTATGCATGGAGCTATGATAAAGATTCTTGCTTAAGATGTATTTGGATGTAAGTTCCTATGGGATGAACTGCTGGGTCATATAAGTTTAATTTTTAAAGAAACTGCCAACTCTTTCCAAAGTGGTTGTACTATACTACAGTCCCATGAGTTTCAGTTGCCCCACATCCTCACCCAAACCTAACTAATCTTAGGCATGCTGGGGAATGGCAAGCAGTATCTCATTCTGGTTGTAATGTGTAGTTCCCTGATAATTAATGACATCATGCATCATTATTATATTTATTGGACAGTTCTATATATTTTAGGAAGTGCAAGTTGAAGTCTTTTTAACCCATTTTTGTTTGAGTTATTTGTCTTAGTGTTTTTAAGTTTTGAGAATTCTTAATATATTTTGGATACACATTTCTTTGTTCTTATGTGTTTTGCAAAGATTTTCTCCCAAAGCAGTAGTTCCAATTAAAGAACACAAATCCTAGTGACTTAAGAGATGGAAACTAAAGGGACAAGTTCCCCAACAGAAATAAGTTCTCCCTTACTTTACAGTTCTTATTTTTACTTTTTTTTATTTTATTTTTTGCCTGAAGTCTGGCTAGAGCTATTTTTTTTTTTTTTTTAGATTCCAATTATGAGTGAGAGAGCAAGATCATACAGTATTTGTCTTTTTCTATCTGGCTTATTTCACTTAGCATAATGTGCTCCAGGTTCATCCATGTTGTCACAAATTGCAGAAAACAGCACATTTAAGAAGCAAGTGATAATACACCTGGGTGTAATATTGGCATAACTGCGGGAGACCAGTTCCCGCAGGTCCAGGGGTTCTTTCAGGTGGAGACGGCGTCGGCGAGGAAAAAAATGCGTGGAGACACAGGAGCACTTTTTCAAGAAGTGTCACACTTTATTTTTACAGCATGCCCCTTTTTATACCAGGCAGTTTAACCATTGTTCCATTAGTATCAGGGTTTTACTTCCTCATAATTCTTATGCTCCAGGGTACAGCTAGACCTTTTCTATGCTAAAGACTAACTTATCTTAACTGAGTCCAAATCCCTCCACCTACAATGACTACCAAGGCCTGAGCTTCTACATAATCGCCCAAAGGATGGTTACCATGACGACCCAACAATTATTCTAAACACTATTTTCTAAGCAGGATCTTAAGATTTACAGGGTGTGTACTTTGACCTTTACTAAAAGACTAGTAGTGTGACTAAAATTGCCTGTAGTGTATAAAATAGAATTATTGTGATATATCTATCAGAAGGGGAATTTAAATTTTCTAAGATATAAAGCAGTATCTGTTTCTCAGTCAGAGCTTCAGAATTTGTCACAATTGCAGTGTGCTTGGCCATGTCAGATACTGAGGTGCAGCCGGCTCCCAACACATAACAAGATTTTATCCACCAACAGCAGCATCTGATAAGGCCATTTACCATGAAAGCATGAAATGATGTCAGTAGAGACCAGAAGCAACAAGTTCTAATTTTAAAGAGACTGTTACCAGTGTACATAAATGCTGCAGACAAACATGGAGAATATATACTTTAACCAGTTGTTAGCAATGTGACAAAATTTTCTTTTGGCAGAAAAAAAAATGAGGCTGCCTTTTGGAGGTGAACATTCTGGATTCATTTTGAGAGCTTCAGCAACATTAATGGGAATAACTGAAAGGAAAACAGGCAGCAGAGCTAGGGTACAGAGCTAGTGGGAGCAGCAGGGGATGAGAGCAAATGACAACTGTGGCATGACCTTCAGCAAATGACTGAGTTTAAGTTTCATCATCACTGAAATACATTCGTTGAAGGCCTGCTACCAACTTTTCTAGGTAATAGAGGTAAAGCACTAAACAAGAAGGAGTGGGAGCAGATGAGATAGCATATGCAAAGATCTAAAGGAAAAACAAATTTATGTGAGGAATAAATAAAAGTCCAGGGAATATGCAAAGTAGTGAGTGGGGGAAGAGGGTTGTGGTAGTAGATGAATGAGAGAGCTATATGGAGGCCTGATCATGAGGGATCTTGTGGGCAGTATTAAGGACTTTGACTTTTATTCTAAGTCAGATGGAATTGATTGAAGGATTTCAAGCAGGGGCATGACATGATCTGATTTAGTTTTGCAAGATTGCCCTAACTTCTATGGGAAGAATGGCTTGGGGGTGGGCAGTGGCAATAGGGCAAACTGTTAGGAAGAATAGCAGAAGTCCATGCAATAAATACTGGTGATTTGGAGTAAGATGGCAGTAACAGAGATGGTCAGATACAGGCTATGTAGTTTTTGTCTGTAAAGACAATTGGACTTTCTGATGGATTGTATGTGGGGTATGAGGGAAAGAATATGATCAAGAATGGTTCTGGATTTTTTCTGTCTGACTTATTTCACTTAGCATGATAATCTCAAAAATCAAGAACCATATAACTTCACTCATATGTGGGATATAAAACTGAAAGCAACAAACAAACAAGACAAACAAAAACTCATAGACACAGTCAACAACATAGTGGTTACCAGAGGGGAAGGGAGGAAGTGGGTGGTAGAGGAAGGTAAAGGGGGTCAAATATATGGTGATAGAAGGAGAACTGACTCTGGATGGTAAACACACAATGTGATATATAGATGATGTATTACAGAATTGTACACTTGAAACCTATATAATTTTACTAACCAATGTCACCCCAATAAATTTAATTTAAAAAAAGAATGGCTCTGTAGATTTTTAACTGGGTAAATCAAGTGACCCAAGGCAGGGAAAAGACTAAAGGAGATTTAGGTTTGGAGACATGGGGATTAAGAACTCTATTTTCATGATAATTTAAGATTCCTTTTAGGTATCCAAATTTTGAGATAACAAGTAGACAACTGGGTTATACGAAACTGATGCCAAGTGAAGAGGTGAGGGCTGACATGTTAATGGCATTTATAACTATGGGAATAAATTAGATTTCTTGTGAAGAGGATACACACACACACACACACACACACACACGCACCAGGGTTGCCAAATATATATATACACATTTTAAAAGATGTTATCTGGTCCGGCTGAGTGGTGCGTTGGTTAAGAGTTGGCTTGGGATGCCAGCTCTGAGCAGCAGGGCCCCGGTTCGGATCCCACATGAGGACTAGTGACGCTGCGCCCTCTACAGCTAAGATGGTGAACAACAGCTCGACCTGGAGCTGGGCTGCTGTGAGTCGCTGGCAATGGTGTAGGCTGAAGTGGGGCTGGCTGGCAGCTGGCGTGAGCTTTCATGAGCTGCCAAGAGCTACTATGAGCGGCCATCGACTGCCTCACCCGGGAAGAGTGCAATGATAATACCAACATGGGCCAGTGAAGCGACGTCCTCCACAACTAGACTGAAGAACAAAAAGGACAGCAACTTGTCTGTTCCCCTTCCCCGACTCCCCAGTGCTGTTCCAATTCTCCAATAAAATCTTTAAAAAAAATGTTATTTATGCTCAAGCAGTAGTTTGCAGTAATCAGAAGTGTCTGGACACTGAAGGTAACTACTTTGAGGATCTCTTGTAGTCTCAGAAGTCAAATGTGACTTGTATTCATCTTTTGTTATCGGTATATATTGAGTATTACAATTAATACAGTTTCCTTTCTTAAAACGTGTATACATTTTTTTGGCACACACACACACACACACACACACACACACACACACACACAAGAATGGAGAGTACCAATTAAAAAGGCTGCTATGAGATCATTGTAAATACCTTGCTGACAATTGCTGTTATCAATACTTAAAAGTCTGCAATTTTCCCCAAGAACTTGGAAATTAAAGAAATAATACTGCTATCAGGGTTAAACTGTAAAACCAACTTGTAATGGACTGCAGCAGATATGCAGTGCCATCTTAAAGATATTGAACAGTTCTAAAATCTGTAAGACTTCCCTGTAATCTGTTTTATGGGATAAATTGTGACCCCACAAAATTCATATGTTAAAGCTCTAACCCTCAGAATATAACCATATTTAGAGATAAGGTCTTTTTAAAAAAATATATTCAAATTTTTGACAATATTATTTTATATTAATTTCAGGTGTATAGCATAGTGGTTAGACATTTGTATAATTTTATAATTTAACAAGTGATCCTCCTGTCTAGTAGTCACCTGACACCATACATAGCTATTACCATATTATTGACTATATTCCCTATGCTTTACTTTACATCCCCATGACTATTTTGTAACTACGTACCATTTGTACTTCTTAATCCCTTCATCTTTTTCACCCTGCCCCCTAAACCTCCTCCCATCTCTCATCCTGATAAATCTAATGCCCATCTGACATCACATAATTATTATAATATTAATTATATTCCTTACACTATACCCATGATTACTTTGTAACAACAAATTTGTACTTCTTAATCCCCTCTCCTTTTTCATAGCCCACCCCTTCAACCCCCTCTCCATCTGGCAACCATCAAAATGTTCTCTGTATCTATGAATTTGTTTCCATTTCTTTGTTTGTTTCTTTAGATTCCATATATAAGCGTAATCACATTGCGTCTGTCTGACACTTTGCTCAGTACAGTACCTCCCAGGTCCACCCATGCTGCTGCAGATGGCAAGAACCCATTCCACTCCATGGCTGAGCAATATTCAATTGTATATGTACCACCTCCTCTTTATCTATTCTTCCATTGACAGACACCCAGGCTGCCTCCACATCTTGGCCATTATAAACAATGCTGCAATGAACATGTAGATGCACAGGTACCTTTGAAGTAGCATTTTGATTTCTTCAGATACTCAGAAGTAGGATTACTGGATCCTTATTTGTCTCTTGTTATAGCCATTGTTTTAAGATTTATTTTGTCTAGTATAAGTGTTGATACTCCAGCTTTTTTTTTATTCCCATTTTCATGAAATAATTTTTCTATCCCTTTGCTTTCAGTCTGTGTGACTTTCTATCTGAAGTCTCTTGTATGCAGCATACGTACCATGTTTCCCCGAAAATAAGACCGGGTCTCACATTGATTTTTGCTCCAAAAGATGCATTAGGGCTTATTTCCAGGGCATGTCTCATTTTTTCATGTACAACAATCTACATTACGAGACAAGAGTGGCAACAAATATGATGACAGTTAAGAATGATGGTCCACACAAAAGCGATGAAATCATGCTAGGGCTTATTTTCCAGTTAGGTCTTATTTTCAGGGAAACACGGTAGGGCTTTTGTTTTCTTATCCATTTAGCCACCCTATGTTTTTGATTGGAGCATTTAATCCATTTACATTGAAAGTAATTGTTGTTAGATATGTAGTTATTACCATTTTATTATTCATAGTTTTGATTTTTTTTCCCCCATCTTAAAGAAGTCCCTCTAACAGTCCTTGTAATACTGGTTTGGTGGTGATGAACTTTAGCTTTTTTTGTCTGGGAAGCTCTTTATCTGTCTTTTGAGTTTAAATGATAGCTTTGCTGGTAGAGTAATCTTTGTTGGAAGTCCTTGCTTTTCAGCACGTTGAATATTTTGTGCTAATCCTTTACGGCTGCTAGAAATAAGGTCTTTAAAGAGCTAAGTAAGTTAAAATAAGGTCATTAGCATAAGCCCTAAATCAATATGACTGGTATCTTTATAAGAAGAGGAAATTTGGACACAGATCTGTACACGCACAGAAGATCATGTAAACACAGAGGAAAAGGACAGACATCTACATGCCAAGGACAGAAGCCTGAGAAGAAACCAATACTGCTAATACCTTGATCTTGGACTTTAAGCCTCCAGAACTGTGGGAAAATAAATTTTTGTTATTTAAGTCACTTACTCTGTGGTATTTGTTATGGTAGTTCTAACAAACTAATACAATCTGATTAAATGTAATAATACAACAAGTAAAAAAATGTCAAAAAGGGGTTTAATTACCTAAGGAAGCACAGAAAAAATAAAATGTGCAAAGTTTGAAAACAAAGAGGTCAGTTATAGGGCAGCAAATTGGAACTAATGCCTATCAAAGGAGAGGTGGTTAACTCCTAAATGCAAACACATCCATCAGTTGAGGCTGATAAAATATTGAAGTAGGAGGGGACAGAAGCAGACAGGAGATTGGAAAGACAAAGTGAATACATGATATGAAATGTGCAAAAATAGAGGAAATTGTGGGTAAAGTACCTCAAGGTGTGAGGCAAAGTTTCCACTAATCTTGTAAATAGTAGGCTTAAGTCACCAAGTTTCATAATTTTTACACATCTCAAGGTCATAAAGCCTTAAACAGAAAGGCTGGTTCAGACAGAAAGTGTCACTTTGCAAGTCAGAGACTACCAGTAGACTCCCAATATCCATTCTCACCTTTTAATTTATAATAGTAACCCTGATTTTTTTTTTAAGTTGGCATATTACCATCCCACTAAAATACATCCTAGGCCTCCCTTATAATTAAATATAACCATAAGACCAGGTTTCTGGCTACAAGAAGTGCATGAAACTTCCATGAGGTCTCCATTAAGGTATGGAGTGAGCATTTCTTTGCCTTTTCTTCACTACTTTCTTGAAATATGAAAATTATGGCTGAAGTTCCCAAACCCATCTTAACCTAATCTTGGACCATGAAGCAAAAGCCAAACTCCAGGGATAGGGCTGGGTGGGGACAGAAAGCTGGAAGGAACCTGGACCACAATGACTGGGGAGCCTAAATATCAGGTCTGAACGATCTATTTCCAGAGTTCTTTAATATGAGAGAAACAAACTTCCATCTTAGCATATTACATATAAAATTAAGTATATATTTCTGCACTTATGTCCCTCCACAATCTGTTTCTAGACTGTTTTTTCAGTGTCATCACCTACCATCCCATTCTGCTTTTCGCTATAAACTCTGTTTTATTTGCAATACCTTAACTACTTCCATCATTATCCTGATTCCATAATTTTTCTCAATTGTTTTCTCTGAGTGGAAATCTCTGTTTTCTGCCTCTCTACATATTAAAGTTTCCTTATTCTTAAAAAAACTATACTTACATTAAGATATAAAGGCAATTTACACACCTAATCTGTTGCTCCACTTATAGCCAGCATTTCCTGAACTTATTTGGTAACTCTTTTCCTATTACTGCCCTATGTGTTCCTCCTGAAGCTGTGTGCTCAGGTGAGAAGAGCACTCTTTCCAGGTACAGAGTAGTGATTTCCCCCTCAGTAGTCTATAAGATACTTTTTTCCTCCAAATTTCTTTATTGATGACTTTCTTGGTTTTCTTTTCCTATTTCTGTATGATCTCTTTTCTCTTGGTATTTCAATGTCCCTTACTTGTACCTTAGTGTTCTCACTTATCATACTCTGCTTTTTGTTATGATCCTTTTATTCACTCATTCAACCAACATATGTTGAGGAGGGTTGGAAGTGACAGTGAAAAGAATCTGACTTTGAAGTTGAGACGTAATTTAAAAAATTTCATCCATTTAATTCTTTCAACAACCTTTTAAAGATCTATATTATCCCCTTTTTTTCAGATGGGGAAAAACAGGAGATATTATGTTATCTGCTCAAAGCCAGACAACTGGAAGGAGATTGAGCCAAAATTTGAGATCAGGTCTTCTGACATTATCTCCTGTGTTCTTTCCACTATTCCATATTAACTTCTCTCAGGGTTAGCAAATAAGAATCCTTCTTGAGGAATCTGCTTCATTCTTGTTTTGTTGGTAAACACAGTAGCTTCTGTTTTATTTAATCTGAATTTGAATTGCCTTAATGGAAACGGCACTTTTCAGTCCTCCAGGGTCCCCACCACTTCCTGTAGTCTATCCAGGTTGTTTCCCACATTTAGATCACCTTCCTGGCCCATAAAAGGCTTGTACATTTTTTACCCTTGAAGGTTCCTTAAAGCCCTGTTTTGAAATTCTACCGCAAAAGTCAGGAAGCTGGGCTGAAGTCATAGCTAGTTCATCCACTAGTCTTACTACAGTGACTTTTTAAAAAAAAGATTGACTTTTCCCTGTTACCAAAATGAAGGATTTTCTTGAGCAAATCTGTAATTATAAATACTTCTACTGTCCCTTTGATATGTATATAAATCTTTTTTTAAAGCTAAACAAGCCTCTAGTCAGGGACAACTCAGAAAAGTTTTTCTCAATGTCCTGGGAGCCAACTCTGTGAAATGTAAATATCAGGGAAGATAGTGCCCAACCTAAATTCACTGTAGGAGTTACCCTAGGTGCCATGCTCCAAGCTGCAAGCAGCTGCTTGTCATAAAGATAGTTTTATTTTTTAAGTTGGATAATGTCAAGCAACAGATTGTAACCCCAAGGGCGATTTACCAAAGAACGATCGTATATAGCAAGCGGTGTTGTTAAGTCCTCTTACATGAGAATATGCATGTCATGGATTGTTCTGCTTGGCTATAGAAAAGGGTGAGAATTTTGTCTTTGTAACCCCATTAGCGGATTGCCTGAGACATCCATCCCAGTCTGGTTTAATGCTTACTGAATAAAAGAGCTTTTTTTTTTTTTCCTTTTCTACATTTGTGGAGATTTTCTGAGATGGCAGGAGATTTTATTTTTAATTTTTCCTCGACAATACTAATTTATGTCTTTTACTATCCTTCCCTCCCTCACCCCCAATAGCAAATTAAGATGTATCTTGCTCTTTGCTCACCTCTCAGTCGGCTTTGAGCACTGGGTGAGGTAACACCTAGCGTCTCCCGCCAGGACCACGACTCCCAGCATTCCTGGCGCTCCCAGCGCTCTCGACTTCCTCTTCCGGTCCGAGGGCTGCCGAAATCGAAAGTGGTGTGTTTTGGGCGCCGCGCCGAGATTGATTCACCTTCACCTGTGCGAGTCCTAGTTGACCCAGGTGGGAAACCAGACAGGCAGTAAAACATGAACGGAAGAGTGGATTATTTGGTCACCGAGGAAGAGATTAATCTTACCAGAGGACCCTCAGGTATGTGGGGGACAGGTCATCTTTGATAGGGTATTTGAAGTGTATTTGCAGAGCAGACACCTCTTTTGCAGAGCAGACAGATTCTTTTGGCTTAGGAGCAGGCAGGCCCCAACCTAGAGGTTTCCTGCAACGCTTTTGAGCACGTAGAAGAATATATTGGCATCCATCGTTAGCCAGACATGGATCTGAGGAATCCACCTCATTTTTGAGTCGGATCCACATGTATTTATAGTCACGACGGGTTTCCTTTTTACTAATGCTCCAGGAAATCCTGAGGAAAGCTTGCTTTGTAGCCAACATACCGTGAATATCACACCCCTCCTTCCACTGCCTGCTCTATACCTGTTCCTATGAGAGGCTGTTTAGTAAAAATGGGAGCCTAAATGGTGTGATGTGTAAATACTCAGCCGTTTCCTTGGTGCTAGTATCCCTCCCTCCCTTCTTTTGTTTCTGAGAAAATGTCAACTAAAATATTAAAGCAGTTCCCAAACCTAGTTCTGTCTCAGAATTACCCAGGGTTTTTGGTTTTGCTTTTTAAAAAGCAACTTAATTCCTAGATCCCATTTCTAGGAATTTGGATTCAATGCAGATGTTTTATTGCTTGGGTTTCTTTTTTCTTTCTCTTTTTTAAACAAGCGCATCATGCTTCTGAGTGCCAACAATTTTCTGTTTCTTGACATGGACTGTGATTACCTGATTCTGATAGTGCCAAATCCTCACTTACCCCTACAGTCCTCTTACCCCTGATGCTCTTCACTCACTGGGCTCTTAACATTACTACATGCTGCCTGCCTAGAATTTTGTTGCCTTTCCTTTACAGCTCTCTAGTGTATGGATTCAGAGCTTTAGCTTTGGGATTATGTAGGTTCAAATCCGGTATTTAATCTCCTACTAGCTCTTTGATATTTATTCTTTGACCCATTTTACTGATGTAATTCTTAGTTCTGGTCCGTAAAATGTGCATGATAGTACAATACACTTCATAGAGTTATGAGAATGAAATGAGTTAATCTATGTAAAACATGCAGAACATTGCCCAACACATGGTAAGCCCTACGTATTTGCTGCTGTTGTTGTTATTTTTAATAGATGAATGGCTAGATAAACACAGTAAATCCCGCTAAATACTGTTATTCCAAGAGTCTCCAAAAAGTCATCAAGTACCATGAGCTCTATCTCTGAAATGTTTCTGCAAGCCTCCCACTCCTTTCTGTTCCCATCACCACTACCTAGAACAGTTCATCTTTTCTCATCTCCAAGATTATTCTCCATAAAATATGGCTTTCAGAATCATCCATACTTTGCCTTCTTTCATGATGTAAAAAATTGGAAGTTGACTTTATTTATAAGAATATAATTCATTGCTAATCTGCATGGTTTAGTGTCGTTCTCCATATGAGTTCCTAAACTTTTGTCAAAAGCTCTTATGCCTGTCTCTTAGATTCATTTTTCCTATTTATGTAAATTTCCCCTCTCACACTTAACTTTTATTGACTTCACAGGCTAACATGGAAAATTATTGTTAAACCAAAATCTGTTTTTCTATACTTTTCATCCATTGGTGCTTGTTTTCCTAGGGCCCATTAAAATTAAAACAATGAGAATACGTTTCTGATGGTCCTGCAAGTATTTAAAGGCATCTAGTTGTTCTCCTGTTTTGTCTCTTCTTTCTCTAGTTTAACTATCCCTATTTATTACATTAGCTCTCTTGTGATGTGGTTTGAGGTTTGACTTAGGAATTTAACATACTTTGACATAGTCCTTTTGCTGTGGTGATATCTACCAGTAGTATTTCCAGGATCTCCTAACTAGAGCAGAGCAGACCTCTGATATTATTTACATGTTCTAATCACTAAATATTTTTAAAGTTCAGTAGTATCACTTCACCTTTTAGTATTTACCTAACAGTGTTGCTTAATGTTCAGCTTACCATTTACTAAAATTTCTGATCCTCTTGACCTTGCAGACATAAAGTTCCTAGTGTTAGTATTTTTCTGAAGCATTGAAGTTAGAACAAACTTCATGGGACTAATTAAGAAGAATAATTATACCTAGCTAATTTATTTCACCAAAAGCAATTTAATTTCTGGATTGTATGCGCATTTATTCAAAATGAATGAATGTATGTATTCACTGCATGACTTCTTTAGTTTTCCCAAGCATCTTCATGTCTTACTCATATTAAGTTGATAAACTTGAGTTTAGGAGAGTAGAGCCACAAATTTTGTATTGAACTTGGAATAAAACAGCCATTTGAAGTTTGGTTGGTTCAGTTAAGAAGAAAAGATATCAAGTTACTGTTTTTATCATCTAACAGCTATTTACCTGGTATGTGATATTCCTAAGAAGTCTCACAGTCTAAATCAGCTTTTCTTCATTGTGTCATCAGGAAGATACACAGGGAAGAAGTCAGTTATCACCACTAGAAAGTTCCAGTAATTTTGGTAGTCTCATAGAGATCTTTCTTTTTATAGAATTATGAAAATCCCCTAGTTCACAGTATGCATTTCTGCTTGTAGACAGTATTGTCATTCTTTGTCTTTGTACAACTTCCTATGCAGGGACCTGATAGTTTAATCAGGTAACTGCAAGAATGTATAATATTGTGTTGTCAGAAAAGCCATGATGCATTTTTGCAATGAAAAACAGAAAAAATAGGTCATGACTTTTCCGACAACCCAATATATACCTTTGTTTTTTTGTGCCAGTGTTCTGTCAGGGTCAAGAGTGTTGGATATTTCCAGTGTTTGTGCCCATTTTGTAAGGCAAATGAAATATTTTTTCTGATCTTGCTTACTGCAAAGAAAATAATGAAACTTAGGAAAATTGGGACAATGAAGTAGTATCTGGGGAGGCAAAAAGAAGCTTGTCATGTACTTTAGCTTGTCTCCTGTACTAACTTCCTCAACTGAATAAGGAGAGACTTAGGCCATATGACTTTGGAGGTTTTTTTGCACTTCCAAGAGTTCAGGACCCTTTGGCACATTTTACATTATTTTATGATTCCTGCCATTTTGGTCCAACAGTGGGTGCTCGAATGCCTTCAAGGGTTTGAAGCATTCATCTTTTATGCTTTATGGAACGCTGTTTATCTTTTATTTCTGTAGGAGCCCAGCTTGATTATAGTCTTGAAGCCTCCCACTTTTCCTTTATCAAATTGAGTTCTTAATGTTGGAAAGATTCAGTTACTCTAAGAAGTATGACAAGAATCTTATCTAACATTTTTTCACTGTAACAGGCAGAGATTGTCCATAAAGACAACTCTACTGCACATTGGGTATTAGGATTAGGATTCCTTGTTCCTGAGGCATCAGTGGGCTTTAGCAAGGGTCCCAATATGCCACCTTTAAAGAGGGAAGAAAATCTCTATTTTTCTACTCTATTTAAAGGCGTTTCAGAGGAAAAATAGGTTGGTATAATGTTTTAATAATGAATAATTAAGCAAGTATTATCTTTCTGGCACTGTGCTGTTTATATATGTATTAACTCATTTAATTTTCACAGCAATCCTGAGTGTTAAGTGATTAATCCACATTATTAGAGGAAGAAATTGTCTCTCAGAGAGGTTAAGGATTTGCCAACGTTCTAAAGCCATTAAGTTTCAAGAGCCAGGAATTTAACCCACATCTATTGATTCTACTGTTCCATAGGCTACCTCCCATTATAGTAGCCAGACCTAAGGAGTTGACTGACAACCTTTCTCCTGACCTTTATTTTGTTATATCATACCTTATTCCCAGAAGGATTTGAGGCATCTTAAATGACTCACATAATCTGCAGTGGAAAGTTTTTATAATTTGCTGTTGATAGAGCTGAGGGCATATCAAGGTGAGAACCTAAAAACAAGAAATCCCATTAAGTCCAAGCATTTAAGCCTCTACAGACCTGACATGTGCACTATGTTTAACCCTGAGACTGTTGTTAACAGTTTTCTGATCTGTGCCTTCATGTACTAAATAGATCTGAGACTAAAATGCTATATCCTTGCCCTATTTTCTCTTGATTACATGAAGTCTAGCCCCCATGGAAATTACGTTCCAATGGAGACACAGCACTCACATGTAAAAAGTTAAATCTCAGTGCAAAGGTGCAGATGGTTATGGACTATGATGAGCATGTATGTAGTGGGAGGGCAAAAGAAGTGTGCAGGGGAGTGTGTTAATCTGTCCATGTGATGGAAAAGTTCAAAGAATGGCGCTGTTAATAAGGGCTAGACTAATCAATTACAAGAAGATGGAACATATGTTTGCTTTATAGACAGGCTTTAGGCTAGTGTCAAGAACAGGATGGGGATGGCCTAGGCAGTAATAGAGAAAAGAAAAGCGTATTCTGAGGTCAGTGAGTAAACCAGCTTGGATAGAAGAAGAGTTAAGGGAGATGAGGTTGCTGAGAGAGGTAGAGACTGGATTTTGAAAAGTTTTCAGTGCTACTCTGGAAATTTAAGCTTTCCCTAAGGTTCGATCTTGATTCCTTCCCCTTCCTATTCATTTGTTAAGACTCAACTCAAGAGTCATCTCCACCAGGAATCCTTCCTGACCCAGGCCAGATGCCCTCTTATGAATATCATATACCTCTTATTGAGTGCCTCTCATGTATTGCCATACTAAGCACTTTTGTCTTATCTACTCCCAACAAGGGACAGATGAAATCGTTATTATCCCATTGTACAAATGAGAAAACCTTGATTCTCATGTCACATAACTCTTCAGGTGGCAGAGTTAAGAACTGGATCCAGGTCTGTCTGTATGACTTAAAAATTGAGGCTCTGAACCATCATAGAAATTTTTTTCTCCTTTTGCTCCTACAGGATTCTGTGTATATTCCTATCTTAGTGTTTATTTTTATATTTGCTTCCTTACTTGTGTCTCTTCCCTCTACTATGAGCTCTTTTGATTCAAAGGATATATATTTTATCTCTTGTTTTCCTAACACCTTGCCTGGTACATGACACAACATGTTTAGCAAATGTTTATGAAATGACTAGGCATGTTGTTAAGTAAAGAAAACCAGTAACATCTGCTTTCAGGTTTCAAAAAATCATAAACAAGGTTCTCTGCTAAATACAATTTAGGAGTGAAAGAATGAGTTTGGACATAATGTGTAATAATGGATAGGAAACTAAGATACCAGAAACAAGGAGACAGAATAGATGGAAAACCACAGAGTGAGAAGAGTGTATGGTACAAGTCTCTAAAGATTGCTTCTAGGATCAGTCTTATTAAGGATTTTTCCAAGACAATCCTTAAGAATAACTGTAAGGTGTAAAATATCTAGGAATTACATTGAAGAAATAGAAAGGCAAGCTGATCGATATTCATCAGTAGAGCCTTTTTATAAAGCCCTGTGATGAGGCAGCAGAGTAGCCAATGACTATATTTGAATAAATGAAAAATTATTTATTGAGGAAAGAAATTTATACTTAGACTATAACCTGAGAACCAACTGTTGGTTTCAGGAGACTCAAAAATGAAGGGAAGCTTCATAAATATTCACTTAATGTTTACTTTGTGCCTATACCATGACTAGGAATCATGGATACTAGAATAAAAAATGAGAAATTATCATTATTTTTAAGAATGTTATAGTTCAATAAGAGGATAATTATGATAGGCATGTGTTAAGTACCTTCAAGAGGTAGAATAGTGCAAGAGCTATGGACCTTTAAAAGCTATATTGTGTTCCTTGCAGAGTCAGACTCAGTGGACTATTTTAGGCAAAAAAGACCCAAGAAAAATACTAAATGCCTTTAGGAACTATTTGGGAAACAAATTAGATGCAATTCTCCCCTTGTACAAAACTAAGGTGTATGTATATTCATGCCTACTACAGGGTATAGTTTATCATATGTTGGACAAGAAGCAGTAGAGTAACAGAAAGTTGAAAAAAGGGCAAAAGAGAGGGTAAAGATTGAGGCAAAAATGAAGAGATTGCAACATTTCGAAAGCAAGGGAGCAAATGAAGACATGATGTAGCAGAGACCAGGCATTTACATTCAATGCTTGAACAAGGACTTATTCTGGAATGAGAAAATAAGAATGCCTATCTAGATATTTGAAAGAGAAGTTTAGGAACAATAATAAGAGGCCCTGGTATGCATCCTGTCAGGTACTTCCTGAAACATCTTTGGTAGGCCATTTTCTTTGTTGTCCCCATCAGATGAAGCACTGAGATGGGAAGGGACTGACCAAGGTCATAATACATTTTCTTTTTTATTGTTGCATTGTCTTTCTGTTCCTTTTAGGTGAAAGAGTTTTCCTCATTCTGTCTTTGTATGTCTGTCAATGTATATTCATTTCTGTCTTTTGGGAGAGGTAACAAACAACAGTGACATATTTCACTTTCAGACCAGAGAGTTTCTCCAGAGAATAAATAGTTTTGGGTGAAAAGATGCCTAGTCAGTTAACCTCTGGAGTAACTCATTTGACTCATTCAGTCATTCTTTCAATCCACACATATTTATTGAGCGATGAATGCAGGGTAAGTTTCTGTGGTAGGCACTGTGGGTACAAAAGAAAATTGAATTTTAATATAATTGCAGTGAGCAGCAGAGCCTAGTGATTAAGAACCACTATGCCTAAGTTACTAGTGCTGTGATCTTGGGCAAGCTACCTAACTTCTCTATGCCTCAATTTTTTTAAGCTATAAAATGAGAGTATTAATAGAACCTACTCATAGAGTTGTAAAACTTAAAATTGTGTTTTGTTATACAAATACTTTTAATTTGTTGACTCTGTAACCAAGCACCATTCTAATCATTTTACCAAAAGATAACTCACTTGATTAATTAGATAGAGGCAGTCTGGTGAAGATGGCAAAGTAGATAAACACTGCTAAACTCCTCCCATGGCCACATTAAAATTATAACTAAATTATAGAACAATTAACTTGGAGAATCATCTGAAGACTACCCAAACAGAAGTCTTATAACTAAGGATATAAAGAAAACGCCCCGTTGAAACTGGTAGGAGGGGCGGACATGCAAAAGAGGGTGGCTCCACAGCCATGTGCCGGTTGAAAATCAGGAGGGATATCTCAGCTGCAGAGGTCACCCTGAGGAGAAGGATGTCAGCCTCACTCTGGGCCAGAGCACCAGTACCAGGAAGAAAAGCCCCCACATCATCTGGCTATGAAAATCCACTGGGATTTTGTTTGACTGGGTGAGACAGAAGGCTGCTGGAAACCCTGGCATCCTCTTAAAGGGCCCACGCACAGACTCACTTGCAGGTACTGAACTGCAGCCAAAGGACAGCAGCTCAGGGGGGAGCTGCGGACATACAGGGAGAAACTCAGTTCTGTGGCTGCAGGTCAAGGGCTGGAAGGATAGCTGCTGTTGTCTATATGTTGAACCTTCCTCCCACATAGCCTGTGAATGGATGTCATCTTCCTGTGGGGAACCCACTCCCTACATAGCCAAATCTGAATTTGCATTAGCCTGGTGTACACCACTTGACCCACCTTGATGACTCCGAAACCCTGCCCCACCCAACTCATGCACTACTGGAGGTTCTTTCAGTGGTGGGTGACTGGCTTCAGTGTGCCATGCCCCTCTTACTGAATGCCCTCAGGCTTGGCATTGGCACCATATCTCAATCTGCACTAACTGGATGAGCACCACTCACACCACCCTGGTGATTCTTTGAGACCCCACCTCACCCAACTGGAGTACTGACGTAGGCTATTTAAGTGGCTGAGTCTTACGGATAGCCAGCAGGCAATAGCAGACCTTGGGGTGCCCTGTTCCTTTTGCTGAGTTGCCTCAAGCCAGGTACTGGTGGCAGCCAGCCTCAGTTTGCAGAGTGGCCTTTCCCATGCTCCTCCAGGTCTGGGACAGGCAGCTGCCAACCTCTGATCACTTTGTAGCTCCTACCAGGTAACCCTGGGCTGGTCACAGGCAGCAGCTGACCTTGGCCTACAGGGGAGGCCCTCCTAACAGGCCCCAGAACCATCAGGCCTGGTGGCTAGGATCAAACCACAACAAAGCACCACCCAATGAGCCCCACAAGTGGCACATCCAGAGGTTGTCTCAGTAGACACCAGAGCCCGCTGGGGTGAATACCACTGTGAGGTCAGGCCCTGCACAGCAGCTCGTAGGCTGTGGTTGTGGCCAATCCTCATAACCAGTCACTCTGAGGGTCATTCTGACCCACTGATGTACCAATAGCAATCAAGGCTCAACTACAACAAGAGGGCACACAAAATCCACAAAAGAGACAGTCCTGGAGCTCCTGTCTCAGGTGATCAGGGAGACAACACCATTGCACCCCACAGGAAATCTACTACACAGGGCTACCCTGCCAAGACTGGGAGACATAGCAGATCTACCTAATACATAGAAACAAACACAGAAAGGCAGCCAAAATGAGCAGAAAAAGAAACATGTCCCAACTGAAAGAACGGGAGAAAACTCCAGAAAAAGAACTAAACAAAACGGAAGCATGCAATCTACTAGATTCAGAGTTCAAAGCACTATTATAAGTCTCTCTATCCATGAACATGCTATGTATTTCCATTTATTTGTATCTTCTTTGATTTCTCTCTTCAGTGTCTTATAATTTTCTGAGTACAGGTCTTTTACTTCTTTGGTTAAATTTATTCCTAGATA
>NW_017731409.1:71664-72426 GCF_001890085.2 Hipposideros armiger
ATACTTACAAATAAATTTAGTGAAGGATGCATTAACTTGTATGTTGAAAACTACAAAATTTGGCTGAAAGAAATTAAAGATGTAAATAAGTGGAAATATGTCCCACATTCATGGATTGGAAGACTTAATACATCCAAAATGATCAGTAGACTCAATGCAATCTCTATCAAAATCTTACCAGCCTTTTTGCAGAAATAGAAAACCCCATCCTAAAATTCATATGAAATCTCAAAGGACCTCCTGATAGCCAGAGCAATCTTGAAAAGAAAGAATAAAGTTGAGGGCTCACAACTTTCTGATTTCAAAACGTACTAGAGAGCTATAGTATTCAAAGCAGTGTGGTACTGACATAAGAATAGATATGCAGAGCAATGAAAGAGAATGGAGAGCCCAGAAATAAACCCTCTTATGTATGGTCAGATAATTTTTGACAGGCATGGGAGAAAGGATAATCTTTTGAACAAATGGTGTTGTGAAAACTGGATATCCACATACAAGAAAATAAAGTTGGATCCTTGCCCTGCATCATATACAGAAGTTAAAAATGCATCAAATAGGGCCGGCTGAGTGGCGCGTTGGTTAAGAGCTGGCTTGGGACACCAGCACTGAGCAGCAGGGCCCCGGTTCAGATCCCATATGGGGGCCAGTGACACTGCCCTCTACAACTAAGATGGTGAACAACAGCTCAACCTGGAGCTGGTTCCCCTTCACCAAGTCCCCAACGCTGTTCCCCTCCCCCAATTCCCCAATAAAATCTTAAAA
>NW_017731409.1:74148-112611 GCF_001890085.2 Hipposideros armiger
ATCTTCGGACAGAAAACACCTGCAAGTAGATAGGGGGCAAATAGGATGTTTGTCGATCTGGTGTTTATAACTCAACAAGTGGTTATCATCATTGATGTTAATGTACTGTTTTGTTTCATTTATGTCCAGAATTATTTCCAGAATAACAGATTGTTGAACATTGGTCTTTTGCTTTATAACTTTCAGATTTAATTGACAAGAATCTGAATGAAATGAAGGATTGTTCTTTCTCTGGCCTGAAAGTAAGCAGTAGTGACTCTAAGGTGACAGATCTCCGGAATGACCCAATTCTGCCTTTGGAATATATTACCCTTTGGGGCTGTTCTACAACCATTATCCCAACATTGCTTATGCAGAGCCAGCCCAAAGACAAATTGACTCCCATGATAGCCAGCAGTGCTTTGCAGACTTTTTTTCTAAATCAGTTCATGCTTTTTACAAAGATAGAGTATAGCAAAGTGGTTTAAAACTCACACTTTGGAATCAAATATCCTGACTTAGTGTCTTGGCTTTGCATGAAGAGCTAACTGTGTGACCTAATCTCTTCATGCCTCACCTTTTAAATTCATCCCTAAAATATGAGCAATAATCACTTCATGTGTTTGTTTAGAAGATTAAATGAGATAATGATGTCAAGTACATAAGCATAGTACCTGGTACATATTTAACGCTCAATAAATGTTAGGTGTTTGTTGCTGCAGCTCTTATTCATAAACAAGCTCAAGGTCCAGACCTGGAGACAGGAGGAGTCCACAAGAAGGCATTTCTTGTTTAAACTTTCCAAAGCTCTTAAACGAGGCTCACTTTCTTTCTTTCCCAGTACTATGGAGAAGGAGGTGTCATTCTTGTGTCATCTTTACTTTTTTTGTGTTTAGATTTCTAAATTAGAGACTAAGCAACCCATTTTAATCTCGCCACTATAAACCAGGTTAATTTTAGACTGTAATAAAGAATAAAAAGTATTTATATGAGCAAAAGAAGCTGCAACCCAGTATACACAAATTCATGTGGCAACCTAAATTGTGCTCCAGGAGAACAAAGAAAGGCAGAGTTCATAAGGGCAAAAGCCATAAAATGTAATTCTTTCGTGCAAATGAAGGATTATTGGCTAGGCTCCAGTAAGGAAAACGAGAGGCAAAAACTACCAAAAAGAGGTAAAGTCCCTATGTGTCCATGTAGTAGTTGTTCCAGGATGTTTATGGCTCAGCCTTGAGCTGAGTTTAGCAATAGCTTTAGCAACTTACTAGCCCCTCTGAGAACTGAGGCACAGGATGCGCATAGGCTGCAGAGGCCCCACTTTCTTAATGGCCTCCCGACTCCATTTTTGGGCCCCTTGATATCAGTGACTGGTTTAGATATTTTGGTTCACACCACATTTTAAAATTTCTTTTTTTAAAAGTGTATTGAATCCAGGTCTTTTTCTTTGTCCTCTCTCCTCAACCCCTTTTGGATCGTAGATGCTGAGAACTGAATTAATTATATCCTTTTGCTCCATAACACATTGTCATCATCAGCATGTGCAAATTCCCTTTCTGGTTTTATTTTTACCCTTCATGCCTAACCCCATCCTGTGTCTTTCCTCCATAGTTACCCACTCTAATGTGTCTTTACATGTCCTTAAATATGCATGCATTTTTAAAGTAGGTAATATTGTTTTGTGTGTATGGGTTTTAATTTATAAGAAGATATCGTGCTATTAATATCAACATTGCGTTTTAAAACTTTATTTTACGTATGATTTTTCAGTGCTTCTAACTTTTAACTATATTTTATTTATCTTTTCCCCAAAGAATGGATGCCTAAATTACTGTTATATCCACACTATTACAAAATGCACTGCAGTTAACATATTGTTACATTACCCTTTATAGATAGGATGATCACATTGGTCCAAACTGAGATGCTTTTGAAATTGAAAGAGAATATTTTGATTACACTGGGACAACAGATGTATATCAAGACTGCCAGACAAACCAGGATTTTGGAAGGTTTATGGAAGATTGTCCTAGGACACAACCCATAATCAGCAGATATGTACAGGGATAGCCCTTCTGCTTCTGGTTATTCCACTTGACATCTGTTGTAGTTGGTTGGTGCACCTGCTGGACTGATTGCTGCTTATTTTGAATACCACACTTGCTAGACACTACTCATGAGGGCGGATGTCTGGGTCACAGGTTATAGACATACTTAATTTCAATAAATTTGAGTTCCAGTTCAATCTTGTCCTATTAATAGATGGACAGACTTTTTCATCTCTCTGCCTTCCTATATTTCAGGACTTTTGACACTTACACTGTGTAGTTATTCATCCTTCCTCCATCAAACTATCTGGTTTGTTTATTGGCAACTACTCTTAGCGCAGCTACTCTATATAGCAACCGCTATGTAATTTATAAAGATTTTTCAGATTTTATGTAATTGGACCCTAACAGTTACCTTCTGGGGGTAGAGTGGGCAGCATTTGTAACACTTATGTTACAGAAAAGGAAGCAGAGAATCAGAGGTACACTGACTTGTTTTAGTCCATGTATCTTGTAAGTCATGGAATTAAATTTATGATCAGGTCTTCTGACTTTAACATGCTTCTGCAAAATCTGAAAGGGACAGGGAAAAGGGTAAATTTTTGTTCATGGTTAAAGCAGGGACTGTCCTCTTTAGCTTTATGCCTTTCTCAGAACATAACATAGTCCCTGACACATAGTAAATGATCAGTAATTTTTAAGTGAACAAATGAACTGGGGATCATGTAGGTAACCATAGGGCCCGGGTTTGAATTGGTATTGCCGCTTACTCAGTGCTTTGGTGACTTCTGTTTATTACAGCAATACTTTGAATAATAAGTGAGTTCAGTTCTATGAATGTTCTGGCTGAAGAAAGAGATTTCACATTGTCCAGGAGTTCTCATGTTAAGTGGTGTAGTTCATTTACAACTGAAGTAGCAGTAGGCAATTAAAATGCCTATATAATCTGATTTCTCAGGGGAGTAGAGTGCATTTGTTTGTTTATAGAAAATTTTAATAAGATTTCTTCTACTCTTCTTTTTTAGACGCTGTTCTGTAGGTTTAAATAACCAGTAGCAAAGTCCCTCCTCTTTTTAACTAATATATTATTCAACTGATGAACACATGCCTCTTACATCCAACATTCCAGGGGCAACTGTAGTGTTTGGTGAGGATGTTGGATTTCATTGAAAGATTTCCTCTAAATAGTTTGTCCCAGTATTGAGGAGAGACTGGTTGGCCTCAGTCACTTTGCTCAAACCTGTCACACTTTTGAAGACATTTCAGAGGCTTCCATAATCAGGCTCCACCTATCTTTCCATCTTATCTCAAATAACTACCACCATCCCCTTTCCAATACTTCCCACCTAATATACTACAAATTAAGTGTTTTAAGAGAAACTATTTAGCCACTTAAAATTTTCATATCCTACCCTTCAAGGAAGTTGAAATAGTCATCTTTCAGGAGTCGTTCTTTTTATTGTATCTTAAATCCCTCTTTTCATTCTCTAGCTGCAAATACTCTGTGCACAAAGTATGGCATTTTAAGTTAAAAGTTTTCTGCTGTTTCTCTCTTTAGCCATGCATTTCCTTAAAACACAGATTGATTTTCTAGTGCTTGTATTAATACTATGAACTTTTTGTGTACGCTTTTAATCCACCAATGGCAAGGGGGAACTTTTAGAAAGCCTACATGTCTCTGTAAGTATGTTTTCTATTGAAACCAGTATTAGTATAGTGATTATGGCTATTCCTTCCAATTGTGCTACCAGGTTTTTGTTTTTTAATTGTTTGAAAGCTATCTTTTTTCTCTTTGTATTGTGGCTCTGAATTCTGCAGTACCTGACATAAAGAAAACCCTAGAGAAGTTCTCCCCCCCTTTTTAATGCATAGGTAAAATCTCTTTATAACAATGGTTTTAGTAAAGTGAAATTCTTCCCACAACTTAGTGGTTGGTCCATGGAAATAGTACTTTGGTAGTCAGTTTTCTTTTTTTTAAATTTAATTTAATTTTATTATGGTAAGAACACCTAAATGATATTTACTTTCAACAGATTTTAAGTGTACAGTACACTTTGTTATCTATAGGCACAGTGTTGTACATCCGATCTCTAGAGCTTACTAATCTTGTGTAACTGAAATTTTATTCCCATTTAGAATAATCATTCCTAGACGTGAAAAATAGAATGTTAGTTGCCAGGGGCTAGGGAGAAGGGGAAATGGGGAGTCACTAATCATTGAGTAGTGAGTTTTCTCCCATAAGTAAAACTTGACAATCACTGTACCCAAGTATGTGGTTGTTTGCACTTGAGGTAGAAAAGGAAAGAAGATGGAATTTCGTGATTCAGTCCTATTATGAAGCAGCAGTCACCTTTCTATTTCCCAGGTTTTCTGCCAACACCTGCACTACTGCCCCCTCAATTCAAAATAGAAAAAATAAATGAAACTCCCACAGCCTTTTCTTCTAAAACACCACCATACACAAACTCTCCCAAATGTTTGGAAAAGTATGGAGGGGAAGGTTTGGTTAGGAATCTCTCCCCCACTAAATTAGGAATAGTTCATTTGCCAGTTACTTAAACGCATGGTTTCTTATCATGAACACAGCAGGAAAGCCAAGAATTGGGTCCTCTTTATGTCACCAACAGAATCAGAATCAAGTGTGAGCAGAAGCACACCTGACAAGAATCACATTATTGGTTCACTGAGCCAGTATAAACGTTTTTCTTATACTCAGCAAACTATGACGATTACTGTGTTTGTATTTCCAGTTCTACCTGGTCTGAGTGGGCAACTCTAGGTGCTCTTGGCCTCTGTTGGTGAGAGTATTCACTTACCTTGCCATGACTGTTCACCAGCTGCATCACAGTCTTGACTCACGAGTCTCCCCTCTCCACCAGACCTTTCCTCTCTTTTCCTCCTCCTCTGCTTAGATCCCTTTCTTTCTCTTCACCCCATCTTCTTTACACCTCCTCCCCGATTTTCTCAGGGCTGGGCTTCAACATCATCGGTGGGACAGACCAGCAGGAAGTCTCCAACGACAGTGGCATCTACGTCAGTCGCATCAAAGAGAACGGGGCTGCGGCCCTGGACGGGCGGCTCCAGGAGGGAGATAAGATCCTCTCGGTGAGAATTGGCTTCGGCCTCCTGCACTGTCCCTTGCTTCCTAGACCCTCATTCCTACTCCTCACCCCTTCCTTGGGAAGATTCTTGCTGCCTTTTTGGATCTGGAGATGTCTGAGTTCAGTGGGAGGGACCTTCATCAGTCACCTTTTCCATCCCTCCCATACAGTGTGGAGGATACAGCCTCACTTGATAGACGAAGCAAATTAAGCCCAGAATGTGAAGCTACTTACCCAAGTTCAAAAACATGAAAGAGGGAGGGGTGAGGGACTGGCGGGTTGGGGGAGGCACTTAAAAACCACAATTTTTGTCATTCTTCTGTTAAACTTTTATCACCTCCCTTTGATTAAAGCACTAATATGTCATCCTTTACACCAAAAATGGCAAAAAAAAAAAGGAAGGTAGGAATTAAACATTCTTTTTTAGACTCAGAGCCCTTTTTTACCCATTATTAAGATAAAAAAATTGGAATGCAATCTGGTTTGGATATCTCTCCACTGTGCTCCCATGTCACACTGCTAATGTACCTAGTAATACCCTTACTACACAGTAACCATTAATTTTATTCTGGAAGTTCCTCAAGAGCAGAGACCAGATCTTTTTTTAACCTGTCACATTCTAGCACAGTGCTCACTATATATTTAACAAATTAACAAGTTAGTGCATTCAGGCAAACCCAGCAAGCTTGGCTGATCCAGAATATGGAGTGTCACGGATGGTGATGTTCTACTTTAGTCCTTGTCACTGACCATTTTGCCTCTTTTCAGTCCATTAAGCTTCTAGACCCCTATTAATCTGTTGACATAGAGACCGTGATAATCTACCTTTTATTTCGAAGGATATGTAGAAGTTAAAGAGCAGAATATTTTCTGTAGGTCCCAGGAGAAAGACATCCTAAAAACATGAAATCAACCTGAGTGGTACATTGAGAAAAACTTGAGAATGGGTTGTTAAAAATAAGGTATAGCATGTAGTTAGAAACTATGTGGTCTAATATTTTTGACATAAGAGGAACTTGAAAGTATAGGGGTTAAGACAAGAGCCATATTTGAACAGCTTTGGATAAAGGTACATTACTGGAAAATAAGAACGGTTAGAAGTTTTTGAGCACTATGCTAAGCAATATGTGGAGAACTTTAAACTTATTTAATATTATAGTAACCCGATAAGGTGGGTACAATTATTATACCTATTTTGCAGCTAAGGAAGCTGAGGCTTGGTAAGGTCAAGCAGCTTGTCAAAGTCACTGAGTCATAAGTGGCAGAAAACTAAAACTTTGGTGTATCTGAATTTGGAACCTGTACTCTTAACATACCGTACTGCCTCCTAAAAGGCAAATGAGGAGCTAGGATTGGTTATCCTAAACAGAAAGATCCACGGTGAATTAATAGGTTTAATGTAGGTTTTATATAAAAACTGAAATTAGTATTTCTCTAAAGGGTAGAATTAGACAGGGAAAACAGGGCATAAACCTCAATGTGAGAGAATTTATTAGACATAAGCCGAGATGAGGAACCTTTCTTCTATGGGCCATTGTCTCCTAGAGAAAGAAATTATTGGAAAGCCACTCGAATTTTTAAAAAAGGTAGGAGATAAATGTCAATGAGGAGAAAAGTAGACATCGAAAACAACTCAGTGCACTTGACCTCAAAGTTTATAGCAAAGAGGATTTCACTTTATCAAAATACAAGAGATATTACACAGATCTATACAAGATATTAAATATCACAAATATGAATATAACACATTACAGAGAATAATTCAAGTTTATGTTCTGGCCAATTAAGAAAGAGACATGTGAAAGGAGGGGAAAATGCAAGTCAGATATGGAGAGAAGAAAATGGAGCGTCTCTCGTATGCAAGAGAAAAAGGCCAGCGTATCCTCTCCATTCTATTTATCTAGGACTACATTGTTTGACTCCAGTTTCCCTTCCAAGAGTTTGCTCCAAAATTCTTTTTTCTGGATCCCATTCCTTAAGAAATAGTGCCTCTGTTGCCTCGGTCACCATCCTGCTCCCTCTCTATCCTTAAGTGAACTTGTTAGGCATTAAGCATTAACGGTTCCATCCAAGCTTTAGCTTACTTTATCCCTTTTATGTACTTAAGTATTCGTTTACTGTTGGCTTTGGAATCTCTGTAAAATGATACTAAATTATTGATTAGCCTGTATTCCTGTTTATTTTTAATGGGCTTTCCTATTCTCCTCAACATGGGTTCTTTTTCCATGTTATAAAATATGCCCCAACTCGGGCTGGCTGAGTGGCTAGTTGGTTAAGAGCTCGCTCAAGTGCAAGCTCTGAGCACCAGCGGTTCAATTCCCAGCCCAAGCTGAGCAGCCGCTGAGCTGCCAACAGGTGGCAGGATGGCTCAGCTAAAAAAAAAAAAAGATGCCCCAACTCTTAACTTTTGCAAGATAATCAAACAAAAAATATATCCCTTCCTTAGCATGTACCTGTTTTGGATAACTAATTGAAGTATCATTAAATGATCTAGATTTCCTGTGAGTTGTTACTATTAATTTAATCTTTCCATTTCTCCCTAAATATCCATGTTTTGTCTTAATTTCAAGTTCTAAAATTAAATAACTCCATGATTATGCAGTTTTCCCTTTCTCATCAAAAGTGAAATTTAATTTTTTGTGATCACAGTGGATGGTTTAAACTAAAAAAAAAAAGAAAAGTTACTTTAATGAATGTAAATGACATTTAAGGTTCTGTTATATCTGACAACCATGAAACAAAAACAGATATTACCAATAGCAGAACAGACCTGAAATTGAGATGAGGGCTGGGGACTCCTTACCCAAAGTTCATTTTTTTGTATGTGATGATGAAGATGGTTTAATATTTGTATAGATTATCAGGGAACCTGGGCAAATTTTATTTTTGTGGGAAAAAAACTAAACAGTCTAGTTTTCTTATTTCCCCCATGTGTCTGCCTAAATGAAGGAAGATGGATAGTCAAGAATAGTCCATCCTCAGTGACTATGCATTTTTATGAAGCTCAGGGCGATGGAGCTGGTTATTATGCTGCACAAATGAACGTTCCATTTTGACCAAACCCCTTATATAACAAAAATGGCACAGATTGGGATGTTACTCAGCTGCATTTAATATTCTCTTCAAATACAATTAGTAACTTGGTGAATGAAAGAGTTGAGTAGTCATCAACATTTATCAACTATTGTATTTGATGGCCTGCAGAGCACCGTGCCAGGTGCTATGGAAAATTAAGATAGTAAAAGACTTGTCTCTGCCCTTAGCTGAGAAATCAATGGGAAAGACCCACTAGAAACCCTCATCCAGTCAGCTGCAGAGACATTGAAATCTACAAAACCCTTTAGACAATGTACCTCTAGGGAAGAGTCTTTGTCTTCTCATCTCTGTATCCCCAGCACGTAGGCCTGTAGCTGGCACAGAGTAAGCATCTAGTAAATTAGCTGTTCTGTGAATGAATTATAGCATAACTGACTTTTTTGGTTGGGCCTGATTAATTGGAACTGGATAATTTTTTTTTCTTCTTTCAACTTTGATGAAAAAAGAGACCATCCTTCCTCCTCCCGAAAAAAAAAATTGTAGTTTATTTCAGGATCTTGGTTAAAAATTAAAATATCCAGAGTATAATCTGAGATCAGTGCTTATTAAATTGAGCCCATTCTTTCTCTATATCTTATACATCTACACTTACGTTGTCCTATAGTTAGAGCTTCTGTAACTCTTAACATTATCCTGAGATAATGGTAGATTATCCTGAGGCAATTCAAAATTATTAATCATCAAAGAAAATGCATTTTAACTCCGTTTACTCATTTCTTAAGGCAGGAAATAGGAAATTCATGTTTAAAGACTGTTAACCATAGTTAAGGCAAAAAATTGTATGTTTCCCCATTAGTTAACTAGAACGCCACCATCCCAATTCTCTGAACATTTAGTTGGCAAAATTGTGTAAAATATTGCAAATCTGCCATATCTCAGGTTCAGTAAAACTTACTATGCCATGAGTTAAGGAAGCTGAAGTAGCAAGTTTAATTGTGTTCTAAGATTTCTCAGTTTAGTAGCTGAAAATGAGGTCTGAGGACCATCTGGCCATTACCTGGGAGCTTGTTAGAAATGCAGAGTCTCAGGAAACTTCCCTGACCTGCATTTTAACAGGATCCTTGCGTAAGTGTGAATAAAGTGTGAGAAGCACTGCAGTAGACAAGTGTCTTTCAAACCTTTTAAATTATGGTCTGTAATAGGAAATACATGTACACACACACACACGAAATAAAGTTTAACAAAATAATACTTATTTCTTCTATATGTGATGCTTTTTGATATGTTTTGTTTTCTTCTCATTTCACTTAAAAAATATTAAATACTGGTCTTGATCCACTGGATTGACTTCACTATCTTCTGTAATGGGTCATTAGGCCCGTATTTGAAAAATCACTACTCCAGTAAATGGAAAATCACTGATGAACCCTGTGGGTACATGGAATATGTATTAAATAGGATAAGTAGGCTGGATATGGAGACCAGTTAGAGGACTATTTCAGGCAGTGTAGGTTAAAGCTAACTCAAACTTCAGAATCACCTGGAGGGCTTGTTAAAGCATAGATTGCTAGGATGGGGCCTAATAATTTTCACTTGTTTAACAAGTTCCCAGGTTAATACTAATGCTGCTGATTTGGGTGCCACACTTTAAGATCCCCTGGTCTGTTAGTAAAGATGGTGATAGAATAGATTTAGGGGTAAATCATATATTTGGGGTAAAACATATATTTAGGGGTAAAGTCTACAGAACTTGGTTACTCAGTATGAACTGAATGTAAAAATGCTTTGAAGAGGTAAAAGTTAGAAAGCAAATTTGGCTTTGGAATAGAGGACATTGTAAAGAGAGAAAGAATCATGATTGTTTCATGGGGCTGGTTTAAGAGTAGGCAAAGAGTGAGAAATGGTTCTTTAGAAAAGAAATTCCCTTTGCATTTCTAAAAGGCCTCTTGTTTGGGTTTTAGTTTTTTAAAAGCAACTAGAGTAATAGTCCTCTTATATTCGAATACTTTAGGCTTAACTAGGAGGGTCGAAAGACATAATTAGCCTATGTCCTGTATCACACCTTTTTTTTAACCTGATGTCACCAATGTCTTTCTTCCCTGTTAGCAGAAGGAGGCCCAGGTGAGAAAGATTACACACTAGTCATTGGCAGGTAAAGCTGCTAATAGAGTACAGGCCTTTCAGCTCTGTGTAATATTGAGAGTATGTCAGTCAGGCTTTGTGTAGTTAAGACTTTTGCATGGTGTACTCTGCAGCCAAACCTCAGGAAATCATGTGACATTTATTATAGTCACGTCTTGTTCAAAGCACTATTCAGGTATTATAGGGGTTATGATGATGAGTTGAGATACAATCTCTCCAAGTTATTTACAGTAGAATGTAAAGTGATATGATATAAGGCAGAGCTCAGTTTGAGCTTTAAGATGGTTACATTGCATGGGGATTCAAAGAAGCAAATCAGTCACATCCAGTGGAGTTATCTAGAAAGGCCTTGTCAGTGAAGTGGTAGTTAACTAAATTGCTTTTTTTATTTTAATGCTACTTCAATATATACAAATGAATAAAAAATGTTAGCATATAAACATTTTATGTTTTTATACAGTTCTAAAAATTTTAAATGTATTACATGTCATATACAAATGAAACTGTAAAATCAGTAAAACTTCAATTTACAGCATTAATGTGATGGATAGTGGTATGTTACCAAAATAAAATCCTAGCTTACAATGTCAATTTCTATAATTCAGTGTTTTAAAGTGAAGATTTGGGGGGCTGGGGGGCTTGAGTTTGGATCCTGGCTTTGCTGCTTCCGTCCTGTATGCCCAGGCACAAGTTGCGTAGCCTCTCTCGTTTTATCACCTATAAAATGAGGGCTCCTAACTCCTAGGACTGTTGTGAAGACTAAATAAGTTAGTGCATATAAAATGAATCAGCTCCAGAGATGCTGATAAAGACGCAGTGACTGCTGCCAATTATTGCTGACTACTATTGCAAAGATTATTTTGAACTCAATATTTCTGCCGTTGAATGTCCTATGAGTGACTCAGTTCTCCCACTTGCATTCATATTATTATGAAACTTGCCTCTGATATTGAGCTATGACATCTTTGGCATTCGTTGACATGGTTGCATCATTAACTTATTTGTGTCTGAGAGGAAATAAGTACCTATTTCTCTACAATGAAAAATACAGTTATCACATGGGCTAGATTAGTTAAGTGAGTATTCTCACTACAATCAGCAATCTCATGCCTCTTCTCTTCCCCAGGAATTAAGTAGAAAATTGAGTCATTGAGAATGACTCAATTGGGAGATCCTAGAATTCTTGCCCTGTGGCACATCTACAAAAACAAACAAACAAACAAACGAACAAAAAAAACCCACCCTATTTAAGATCAACCTTGGAAGATAAATGGAATTTTAAAAATTCTATTTAGAGGGTATTCAGCTGGTGGTTACAGCTTAAGCACAAGTATGAAAGTCAGAATATATGTTTTATATCACAGGGTCAGTGAGTTGCGTGATTTAGCTAGACTCGAGCGTAGGATATATGAAAGGAAGTAATGAGAGATTAAATTGGGAAGGTAGGTTGGAGCCATTTCCCGGAGGATTTTGCATACCAGAATGAGAAATCAGGCATGCACTCTTTCTTCCCCTGCTCCTACTTTTGTTTTTGTTTCTGAGCCATAAAGTGGTATAAACAGAATTATACTTGGGGAAGATTGGTCTGGAGACATAGTGTTGAATAGGTTAGAATGGGAGAGGACCTAGAGGAAAGTAAATCAGAGAAGGTGATTACAGTAGTTCCACTAAAAGTATCCATAGCCTAAAGGGAGAGGTGATAAAAAGAACATAGCATCTGAGGAATATCATTATGTTAGACTACAGGATTTGACCATACATTGTATGTGAACATTGACAGAGTAGAAGAGTTTTAAAATATTATCAAAATTTTAGTTTGAAGGAATGATAGTGGCAATAAGAAGGCGTTGGGGTAGCCTGGCTTTGTGGGAAGTAAGAAAGAGGCTTTGGATATGTTGGATTGGGGTCTAGCAGATATCCAAGTACAGGCACCCAGGAGGCAAATCTAGAAGTCGAAGTCGGGCTAAAAATTTGAGAGTTGTCTTGCAGATGACAGTTGAAATTGTGAAGGATCATCATGGAAGAAAAGGTAAAGAGGACAAAGGACAACTGATATTGAGGAATATTTACTTAAGAAGGAAGGAGGAAAAAAGGAATCAGAAAAGAAATAGTTCAAGAGCTAAGAGAGCTAAGTATTCGTAAGCTAAGACAGGAGCTAACTGCAAAAGGGAGGAGATGATCTGACGACTGAAAAGGGCCATAGCATTTGGTGATTGGAATTTACCGCTGACCTGTGGGACAGCATGTTCTTCCCTCCCACTTCCTATATTATGGGATTACAAGGGAATAAAGAGTGAATGGATGCTGTGGAAGTGGAGACTGTACAAACACTTCTTTCAACAAGTTTTGCAATGAAAGAAGAGAGAATGTGAGTAGGAGGTGATGGTGTATTGTTTTCTTAATAGATGAGAATAATTTTAGTTGAGACTGAGCAGAGGCTAATAATAATTAAGGAATTGGGCCTGCCGAGTGGCGCGATGGTTAAGAACTGGCTTGGGACGCCAGAGGGCCCCGGTTCGGATCCCACATATGAGGGCCAGTGACACTGCCCTCTACAGCTAAGATGCTGAACAACAGCTCAACCTGGAGCTGGGCTGCCCTGAGTCGCTGGCGACGGCGTAGGCTGCAGCCCCTGTGGCAGTGGGTTGCCATGGGCTACTGTATGTAGCCAGCTGCCAGCAGCCAGCGTGAGTGGCCAGCAGCCGGCGACTGATTTGCCTCGCCCAGGAAGAGCGCAATGATGGTGCCAATTTGGGCCAGTGAAGCAACGTCCTCCACAACTAGACTGAAGAACAAAACAACAGCAACTTGTCTGTTCCCCTTCCCCCAATTCCCCCCCCAAAAAATAATAATAATAATAAGGAATCAAGAAGAGTAAGTGACTACTTAAGTTCTGTAAGGAGACCAGAAGGAATATGATCTAGAGCATTAGTGGATGGGTTAGCCTTGGTAAAGGAAACAGATCTAGCTCCGAAACAAGGGGAAAGCAGCAGTGATAGGATATCAAGAACCTTTGTGGTGGGGGGAGAAAATTGAGAGCATGTTTATAAGAAGTTCTCAATATTCTCAAGAAAGATATAAGGCAAAGGAATCTGCCTAGAGGAGAGATGGGATTGGAGTTGGGGTTTGCTGGTAGAAAAGGTCTGGAGCACTACTACTGGGTGCTTATTAGAGAGCTCATCAGATGAGTGGGAGGGTTGTAAGAATGCACTGGGAGTCATCTAGCATGGATCTGTGGTGGAGAGTGTGACTGTGTATTTGTCTCCAGGAACATTAAATTCAGCGCTAACAAGGAAGGTAAATACAGTGTTTTGCCCAGGCCTGGAAAGATGGCAGATCATGGAGACAAGGAATTCTAATAGTTTACCAAATGCTTTGTTGAAATAACAGCAGCTGTCTGACCATTATGCTGTATACCTGAAATTAATATAAAATAATATTGAATGTCAAAAAAAAAACAACAAAAACAGGCAGAACGAAAACATAGTGATCTTCCAGTGGAAAAAAAAAAGAAAAGAAATAACAGGAATTCCTAGATGGGTAAGGATGCAGTTAAAGTTTAAAAAGGTTAAAGGCTTTGATGAGAATAAAGAGGCTCCTCAGTAGAGGAACAGGAAGTGTGACAGAAGTAGAAATTTTGGTTAGTTTTTTAAGAGTCTGATATATTGGAGCTGAAGCATGCCTAATATGGAAGTCCAAGACTTATGCCAATTGATGGCTGGAAACTTAATTTGGGAATGTAGACAGCCTATAAGTCCAAAGTGTTGGTAGATTAATTCACAAGGATATCGGTAGGAGATACAGTAAAGGGACTATTATGAACATCTAGGAGAAGGAAGACTGTGACAAGGAAGTTGAGAGGGCTGAATAAGCCAAGAGCTTGAGTTTCAGCTGAGCAGAAAACAGTTGGTGGGTCAAGGTGGAAGAATAGTACAGAAGGAACAGTAAAATGCAGGGCACTTTGATCTTTCTTCTGATATTTAAAAACTCTAACCCTAGCTCCTACATGCACTATGCCTTTCAGTAAATCACCTAACCTTGCTAAGCTTCAGTTTCTTCATCTGTGAAAACAAGATAAAAATACTGTCTGCCTCATACGATTATTGTGAGAATTAAATTAGATAATTTATAATGTAAAGCATATAGCATAGAACCTACCAAATAAATATATTAGATGTCCTTGCTGCTATTGCTGACACTGACATGCATAAAAGATAAATAAATCTTGCATAAAGTGGGCTATGCTGTGTCACTGAGTGCAGCATAGGATAGATATCACTTGTGGCCAGTGTCACTCCTGACACAAAAAAGTATTGATACCAGTAGTCCTTACCATCTCTCACTTCTAAGTAGTAGGTCAGGGTTAGAACCTACACTGAAACATTTTTTAAGCGTTTGTATCAGCACAGAAATAATGGTTTTTAGTAAACTTGAGAATAGGAGTATCCATTGAACCAAGGGAAGTTGTTCACAATAGAATAAGACCAATAGAATGGCCTAGTAGATTTGTACCACATCAAAATAAATTGTAGGCGAGTTTGATAGACTTATATTTCTAGAGTTGAAGCTGGCAGTGTCAGGGATTAAGAAGAAACCTAGAAGACCATGTCAGCTATAGGGAGCCAGGCTGATGCTCATGGAAGACATATAAATACAGTAACCATATCCCAAGTGCCAAAACAAGACAGGCTGTAGGAGCTAAGACGAAAGAAAGACTACCGTGTTTTTTTTTTGTTCATTTTTTTTTAAACTTAGGTGCTCTTCAAATAGCCAGTGGAACCTTAGTTCTAGGAAAACATAGCTTTGAAAATGAAAAAAGTTATACGGAGTTCTAAGTGACTTTACCCATTTTCCTAACCCTTGGAATTTGCTCTCTAGGTGTTTGTTTTTGTTTGTTTTGTTTTTTATTAGTTTCAGGTGTACAAAACAGTGCAATAGTTATCCTTTTCACCCCTCACAAAGTGACTACCCCCTCCTCCCATTCACTGCTCCCCTACACCCGATATCATACATATGTATTACAATTCCATTGACTCCATTCCCACACTATACTCCACATCCCATGACTATATATGTACTAAATTATAGTTGACATATAATATTATTCAACGGCATCTTCAGGTATACAGCGCAGTGGTCAGGCCTCTACACCGTCCATGAAGTGGTCTCCCTAACAAGACATGAGACCATCTGGCCCCCTAAAGAATATTTACAACATTATTGATTATATTTTCCACACTGTCATTTCTATCCCTGAGGCAGTATTGTAGTTAACAATTTATGTTGTGGTTTGGTGGTTTTTTTTTTTGGTCACATGAGAGTAAATCTTGGACTTAAGAGAGTTCATACCCTACCTCTTACTACTTTTTCTCGCTCTTTGTGACAGGTGAATGGCCAAGACCTAAAGAACCTGCTGCACCAGGATGCTGTCGACCTCTTTCGTAACGCAGGCTATGCTGTGTCCCTCAGAGTGCAACACAGGGTAGGTGTCATTTCCAGCCAGCAGCGCCCCAGGCTTTTGTACCTTCTTGGGAATAAACCCTGTGGCGTGATCCTCAGTGGTGTGTTTGGCTTTTTTTCTTTTCACTCCCACTCATTGGAAGAGCTTGTCTGGCACAAGCAGGGGTCTTCTGGAACCTCTGCTTATCATTAAAGGAAATTCATAACAGTATGCTTGCAACCCAGGTCCTAGCTTCAGGATAACATGCCTTAAAGATAAAGCTTGACAACCAAATGAAAATAAATGGGGAAAAGATACAACCAGAATAGAAGGAAACATGTGAAACATGACCGATAATCTTTCTAAGTAAGCATTTCTAGGAAGATAAGATGGATGTCCCCTGCCGAACCCAAGAATTTCCAGGTTTCCTGTAGGATCAACAGGCTTCATCTGATATTTTCATTTTCCTGATATGATATACAAATAGCTTGGTGGAGGTAGTACATAAACAGAAAGCGAGAGGTTGTCTGACTTACCCTCAGGGGTCACTTTAGGTCAGTAGCCCAGCAAGGTTAAATGCCCCCCCATCAGACTTATTTTGTTTCCAAAGAATCGGTGATACTGATGTTATCAACTGAGGACAAACAGACAGGATGCCCTCTGCTAGACGGTGCTTGGGTCTGCAGCTTTGGGTGGTCTAGAGACTCCAGACCCAGGTAATGTGTCAACTGGACATTTCAGTTGTAAGCACGCATTGTCACTAGCGTTAACATCTTCTTTCCCTTCCAGTTACAGGTGCAGAACGGGCCTATAGGACATCGAGGTGAAGGGGAGCCGAGTGGTGTTCCCATCGCCATGGTGCTGGTGCCAGTGTTTGCCCTCACTATGGTAGTAGCCTGGGCCTTCATGCGATACCGGCAACAGCTTTGAAAAGCTTGCTTTCTTCCCGTGCTCCTGGTGAAGACACATTTTTTTCCTTCTCTCACCCTCCTCCCCTGCCGCTCTTCCGTGTCTTTCCCTCTCTCTACACAAGCCAACACATGATTTCAAGAGACTCCTTCCCAACCAGACCTTGCTGTTCTAAATCTCCAAGTTCTCGTATTCTAATGGGAGAGTAAAGGCATTGTTTGAAGGAAAGCTGAAGAAAAGACTTGCTTAGAACAAATGAGCAGTTACGTATTTTACTAGAACTGCCAATAAAAGTTCAGCTACAACCCAAAGAGGGAAAGGTCCAGTCTTCCCATCACCACGGTGATACCGGTTTTCTTAGCTGGCATGCCTCAAAGGCCAGCTATGTGATCTAAGAGGAAGAGAGGATTTTTCTTTTTAATGATCTTCCTTGAGAAGTTTTTGTGGCCTTTATTTACTTTCTAACTACATACTTGGGTGCCTATATCAAACAAAAGATAATGAGGCGAGCATTTTTACTTCTTTTAAAAACATACACACATATGCATATGCGATAGTATAATAGTAATGCCTTGTGGAGAATTAAACATGTAGAAAGCTACTCTGGTTTCTAGGTTTCTGTAAGGCATGATGTAAGGTATTCTCTTAATTGAAGCATTTGATATATAGTGGGAATGAGAGAGAGTGAGCCTTACAGGATACCCAATCTGAGTTATTATTAAAAAAACACACAAAAAAACAGCTAATTTAAAATCTAAGAAATCTTATTCTCATAATAGCTAAGGTGAAGTTGAGGTAAAATGCCATAATCCAGCTTTGCACAAGTCAATCTGTTCAAAAACGTTTGAGATTTAAAGATAAATAAATCTTACCCTAGTGACTTTTTTGCTACCTCACAGTCCTGTGAAAGGATCAGCTGGAATGATTATGGTCAAGACTGTAGTGATGGGGCCAAACCAACCCAATGTAAAAACTCTAAAATGAAAAAAGTCTGTGCCTCCGAGGTGGCACCTGGACCCTCTCAGACTGTCTACCGGCCTTCTCGGTTTCTAGTAACAGGCAAAATCCAGGAGAAGGAACTGCTTGCTCCCTGGCAGGAAGGGCATGAAATCAGCCTTGCTTCTGATTCAGTGAAGTTTAGAGGGTTTGGATTGCTAGTGTTTTTAAAAAGCCTCTACACAGTGGTTATGGCTTTTAATGAACCATTTTGTGGGAAAAGGGGGGAAAAAGTTTTGTTTGTTTTAGGGGGTAGGGGAGTTTGGTGGGTGTTTCATAGGGAAACCTTGAGAGAAGGATATAGATGAATGGATGCTAGGAAATACTAAGGTTATTAATGAGATGGGAATTTAAAGTTAGCTTTAAAGTACTAATGAGGGCTGAACCAAAGCTAATTTTCTGGCTTGAAGAAAATCATTAAAAAAAAAAATTCCATCCTACAAACACAGTGGCAAGACTATAGGCCTTATATAATCTTGACAGCCAGAATATAAAGACTTAACCTCAGGCAATGAATTTTTAGCATGGATGATCTAGTAAGTATATTTTACAAATGTTGATTGTTCATCAGCTTTGTTAAGACACTTTTGCAACGAAGTAAACTACATATAGCCTCCACCCTAAAGCGTTTTTTGGTTCCAGTTGGGATGAGAAAACTTACACATATGAAAATGAAATTAGCTGTATAATCAGGGCCGTGTAAGCTGGTGTCATTTATATTGCATACAGCAAAAGGGAACAGTTACTGAGAATTGAGGCACTTGAGAAAGCTCCGTGGAGGAAGGGGACAAGTTGAGGACCCTAGAGCTCACAGTCTAGTTAGAATTCATGAATAGATAAAAAGTTAAAAGCATATCATCAGGTTAAGTAAAAGTTGAAAACAATAAAATAAATGGTACTATTCAGAACACGACGCAGCAACAAAGATGTGTAAACTACCGTCACTGTTTTAGGAATTCAGAAAAAGAAAGCTGTCACATAATGCCATGAGGCCAGAGTGGGAAGGGAAGGCTTTTAAAAATACAAATCCCAGAAAGACCTTGCCCTCTTGGTCAACCATTCATATAGGGAGAAACTTGCTTTAAATAATCCTGATGTGATTTATGCGTTTAGACCTGAACTGTTCAGTACCTTTGAGATTCACTCAGACGATTGCACTTGTAGGTTCCGCAGAGAAACACTGACAGTATTCTGGTTCCCACCTCAACCCGCCCCACTGTGGAGGCACAGCCTCTGGTGCCCTTCCTGTATCTGGAGGTCTGCGGCAGCTTCTCAGTGGGCCTGCTTGCTCCCAGGATTCATCTCAGGGTCTACACATTACCCTCTGAGAGGACCCGAGACATACAGAATGAAGCAAAAGGGCAAGCAGGAAGGAAAGCTATTTAGTTTTTTATTTGTTGATATATGTACGTAAAGAGAACACCTATCCCATTATTGGTGGAAGTTTTGATTTGGTTAGTAATAGGGATTCTAATGCACTTTAATAATTTAGGGTTTCTCTGGAATTAAATAGCATTTAAAGATCAACATATTAAAGTTTTAGGCAGATACGCTATTTCTCATTCTCTAGAAGACTCATCATAGAGAAGATATTGGAGTCCTTTGTAGGTCATTAAAAACATTCATGCTCTTTATAAATTCAATCTAATATTCCTGTCACTTTATAGATTGTATCATATTCCTACCACCTAAATTACTGTGTTCAAAATTTTAAAAAGTGAATGAAAGTATTTTAAGACCATATACTTAAAACACTTCTCTATGTCATTATTATACATATAAACCTAATAAGACATTGCTTCAATCATCTGTATTTCCTTCTGCCAAGTTTTAATCTGTGCTATTGATTTAGCTTAATCACATGATCTAGCCATGTATAATGGAAAAAGGAAATTAATGTTTGTTACTGCATTCTGTGCCAGGTACTGTACTAAACCCTGATTGTTAACACTGTTTGTGCCTCACAACTGCGATCTAAGTATTGTTATAAAGACACTAAAGAAAAGATAATAAAATTACTTTCCTAAGGTTACATCAATGGTAATAATAGAATCAGGATTTAAACTTGACTTTAGGTGCCACCATCAATGACACTTCCTCACTGGCAGTGTCTGTCAAAGTGAGGTCTCTGGACAAAAAGCAGCATTACCTGAGGACTTGCTAGAAAAGCAAATTTTTGGACTTCACCCCAGACCTGTATCAAAATCGGGAGGGCACCCACCAATCTGTGTTTTAATAAGCCCTCCAGGTGACTGATTCAGCTAACATTTGAGAATCCTGCTCTATGCCAGTAATTTTCCCCTTTTCCTCAGGTTGGAATTACCTGGAGAGCTTATACAAATTCTGATGCCCGAGCTGCACCTAGATCAATGCAATACAATCTCGGGGGTTTGGGACTCAGGCACCAATAAAATAAATCTTATCAAGTGATTTCAGTGTGCAGTGTCGGTAAAATATGCTGTATGGCATTTAAACCTAGATACTATTTAAGTTACATACAGACACTGCTCCAGCCAAAAATGAGAATTTCTCTAGGGCCTTTTTAGAGCCCAGCTCTCCATGAGCTCTCTCTCCCAAGTATAGGTGTGGAATAGGAAGTGGAACATTCTTTGGCTCCTGATTTGCTAAGGACTGACCAACCTCCAGCAAAATGTATTAGCAAGTGTGTCAGGTGGTGCATCTGTTAGAACCAAATTGTAGAACATTGGAGTCAAAGGGAACCGGAAAGATTTTAGGATGAATGTGTCCTAGAGATGAGAAAATCAAGGCTCAGAGAAGTGAGCTAATAATCCAGAGCAAAGACAGTTTGTTGGAAAGGTGCTCTTTCTGTCTTGAATGTATCCACTACATGACCATATGCAAAACTATCCTTTTTATCGTAGTGCACTTTCACCTTCTCATTTTGGACCTTAAATAAAGACCAGAAGAACTGATTGACAGCTTAAGGGTATTGCAAGCATCATGCAAAATTGGGAGATGCCACTGAGAAAGACCTATTTTCCAAGTTCAATTAAGGGAGCTCTTCTGAGACTAATTCCGATAGTTCTAAACTAGAGAAGTATTTTTTTTTATGTTGGACATTGTTTTCCTTGTGTAAATAAGCAACTTAAGATGTATTTAAAGAAATGAAACAACATAAGGAATATTAAGCTGTCAAGTAAGTAGGGGAGTGGAGTTTATGTAATTTCGTGTGGAGCCAATAAAGATTTTTTTCTACTCAACTTTAGTTGAAACTTATCTTTGGACAGGTGAGGGTTTTTTCTTCAACAAATGAGTGCGCATTATGTGCTAGGTGCTGAGGATACAAAAGATATAGTCACTCTAAACTGAAATAGCTCATTATCAGAAGGTGGTGGAGTATTTGTTCGTAATCTTGATGTTCAAGTATTTTTCTAGCATCACCTAGAAGCAGAAGGTTGAGTTATGAAGCTCTCTACCTCTCACCTATAATAGGTTGAGAGTTGGTTCCTGTCTTGGGGTAAGTCCCTTTGCTGTTTCTCTTTTATCTGCAAATCTGAGACCAGCACTCACATTCCAAAGGGTAATTGTGATCCAAAGGAAGACAGTATTAAGGACTTATGTTCTAGTAGGAACCAGGTTCTTAACTGCCCTGACTCACCTATGTTGATATTCGTATGTGTAGACTACAAAACACTTGATCTGCTTACCTGATGCACTTGATGATACTGTAATAACATACACTACAAGAAAGTACTGCAGTGTCTAAGCAATCAAGTTACAGCAAACACTATGTCTTGTTTCTAAATGTTTTCCTTACTGTTCGTGTTCTTTTAGCATGGGGAAGAGGGAAAAAGGGAGGGTCGAAGTATGTTTTCAAATGCAAGTCAATCATTAATGAACAGAGTCACTTACAAAAGAACTTTGTATTGACTGTAACCATTGAATGTGTTGATCAATCACAGGAAATGAAATGATCCTTAGTTTGCAGATTTGCAAGTGGAATTATAGAACTGGATTCCATTTTAATTCTATATAATTCTGATTTGAATATGAATTTCTTATTACTGAATATATGTGTATTTTACCCCCAGGCCATGTTAATTCTTATAAAATTATTTTCTTTATGAACCTTACTTTATTTTGCTTCCTTTCTACTTTGATCCTAACATTGTGTGCCTGGATCTAAACAGCAATCGATTTCTCAGATCAAATAGATGCTCTATAGCAACTTGGAAGACACATGGGCATAAAACCGTATTATCACTACAGATTAAATTTGTTAATGATGCCATGAAAATAGGTGATAATTTCCTAAACTTTGCTATTTGATACCAGATACAGCAAATGAGGTAATAGTGTGTCTAACTGCCTAGCCCAGTATTGACATTCAATAAAAACCTGTTGCATTTGTCAATGAGTCTTTGCAATCTTTCCACCTTATTTTGGAGATTGTTGAATAAAGTTTTTTTGCCAACTTTTTTTTAAAAAGATTTTATTGGGGAAGGGGAACAGTCAAGTTGTTGTCCTTCAGTCTTAGTTGTGGAGGGCGCAGCTAGCTCAGCTCCAAGTTCATTCACCATCTGGCCACCTGTCAGCAGCTTGCGGCCGCTCAGCTCAAGGTGCCGTGTTCAATCTTAGTTGCAGGTGGGCGTATCCCACCATCCCATGCGGGAGTCGAACCGGCAACCTTGTTAGGAGCATGTGCTCTCACCAGCTGAGCCATCCTGCCACCTGTTGGCAGCTCAGTGGCAGCTCAGCTTGGGCACAGCTCACTGGCCCATGTGGGAATCAAACTGGCGACCCTGTTGCTCAGAGCTCGGGCTCTTAATCACTGAGCCACTCTGCCGGCCGCCAACTTCTTAGAGTAGCATTTCTGACAGAACAATGGAAAGAGGACAGAAATCTGATCAGTTTAAGGCTTAACTTCGCCACAGGAGATAAGGATAAGGGCACTATCATGTACTACTATTAATAATTGGCTAACAATTATTGAGCTCTTATCAATATGTCAGCTACTGTTCTAAATGTGTTCATTTAAGCCTCACAACGGCTGCTGTCATTACCCCCATTTTATGGATGAGATAAACAAGGCATATAGAGATGAAGTAATTTGCCCAAGTCAGACAGCTATTAAGTGCCAGAGCTGGGACTTATACCCAGGCAGTCTAGCTCCAGAACCTACATACATAAGCATGGCACTATACTGTCCGTATTCTCCATGGTGCCAAGCACTTACTTCATTGGGGTGCCCTTTTGCATAACAACAAATTCTCACGTATGCAAGGCAGTATCAATAATCCTATTTTTCTAAATAAAGTAACTCAGGGTTTAAAGAGTTTAATAATTTGCTCAAGAGACATAGCTAGTTAGTTCCAGACCTGGGAATTTACTTCAAGCCAATCAGAAACCACTTCTCACCATTCCAGAAAATTAAAGTTTATTATACTGAATTTGGTTCAACCATGCTAGCCCAAACTTCCATTAGGGATAATAGGGAATTGAGAATACTAGGTACAACAATAACAGTAGCAGTACCATTCTGTATTTATACAATTGGAAAGTATTGCCAACCTTTATTATCTTATTTGTGGCCCCAAAGCCTTACAAGATACATAGAAGGCAGAAATGGGTTTGTGCCACAGGATGAAAAAGGACTTGTCAGAACTGAATATTGACCTTTTGCCGAAGTTAGTCTACATATAGCTGACTTTGATATGAAAAGAAGAAAGCAGTTTACATTGGTCATCATTGCTCTGTCACACAGCTTAAGCAGAGTTCAGACCTAGAGTCAAAGTGCTAGTGTATAACTGTAGTGTGTACAAAATGGCCATTTTCTCCCTTGGTGGGCAAAGAAAGTATGAATTATAGAGAGAAATATAAGAAAGAAAAGAATTACCAATTATATAACAAGCCCCTGCAAAACTTAATGGCGCAAAACAACAATATTTTAATTTTTAAAGATTCCGTGGGCTATTTCTCCTCCTGATATCACCTGGGGTCACATGCATCTGCATTAATCTGATGGCAGAAGGGGTAGGTAGTCCTAGGTGGCCTCTCTTCCCTATCTGTAAGTTAGTGCTGGTTATTGGCTAGGGTGCCTTGTTTCTTCTCCACATGGCCTCTCATCTTCCAATAGACTAGACTGGGCTCTTCACAGCATGGAGTGGGGAGTGTCTTAGGGAAGTGTTCCAAGCAAGCAAACACCAATGTGGAAAGCACTAATCAAGCCTTTGCATTTGTTACATTTGCTGATGTCTTATCAGCCAGACCAAGCCAGGGCCAAGCCCAGAGGTACTGTGGAAGGGCACCTAAACTCCACCCCTTGATGGGACTAATGCAAAGAATTGTGGTCATTTTTAATCCACCACAGAAAGAAACCAGAATTTAAACAGCAAAGACCAGGGGTCAGTAAACTTTTTCGTGAAGGACCAGGTAGTAAATATTTTAGGCCTGTGGGCCTTGGTTCTTTGCAGTTATAGTGTGAAAGCAACCATAGGGCATTATATATATATATATATATATATATATATATATATATATATATATATATATATATATATATATATATGCCAAAAGAGTATATACACATTTTAAGAAAGGAAAAAACTATTAAAATTTTAATACTATATACCAATAACAAAGATGAATACAAGTCATGTTTGACTTATGCAATTACAAGAGGCGCTCAAAGTGGTTACCATCAGCATCCAGACACTTCTGATTATGGTGAGCTACTGCTTGAGTAATGTTAATCAAAGTGTCCACCTGGATACATTTTTTTGGCATTCCCGGTATATGCAAAAGTATATGACTCAGTTCCAGTAAACTTTATTTAAAAAAACAGGAGGTCCTATTGGTCTATAGTTTGAGGACTGCCAATGAAGACTACTGCAAGTTGAGATGGACTTTTAGGAGTAAAATTGAGAGGACAAAGCTCCCAAATATTGATCCCTTTGAGTTTCAGATTGAAGAACATTGATACATTTCCTAGGAATGGATTTTTAAGAAATCTCTTATCCTCTAAGAAAGAGAAGCCAGGAAAAGTCCAACAAAAATTTCCCCTGGTGCAATTTGGAAACGGGTTGAAGAGTGACCACTGTCAGACTTGACTGAGTACCTGTCGTGGCCAGGACACCACCCAAAATACAAGGATTCACATAAAAATATTAGTGATATTAAGTACTCGCGAGGCACTTTGTAGAAGTCCCTTAATGCTTAAATAACCTTGAAATTATTCCCCCATTTTCAAGATAGAAAAATAGAACTTTAGAGATGTGAAGTTACTGTCCCTATATGTCATTAGGTTATGACAAGAGTATTTTAAGCTGGCTCTTGTTGGGGAGAGGTGCTGGTGTACAAGTTTAAGGAAATTTAATAGCATCACTACAGGAATCATTTAATGTTTGTCTTGGCCAGAAAAATGTGAATGACAGGTTGCTGAGATAAGAAAAGTATAAAAATATTTTCTTTATCTCAACATTATTTTAAGGGGTGAGGAAATTTAGCCTTTAAATAAATCTGGATTTTCTGTGGATGTGTTAAGTAAAGGTTAATTTTTTTAGATTAACCAAGGGAATTTGTGCTGTGATGGATGTTGAGAAATAAGGAAAATATATTTTATTCCCACTGTTGTTAAGCCTTGCCCAATTTATTCACTCTGCTGTTTACTAAAAAGACCAGTTTTTCATTGGACTTTTGAAAGATAGTTACTATTTGGCTCAGTTAAGATGAATGTTTCCTCCTATGTCACAGTCAAGGGCCTTGTCCTTTTTAGTGGTAAATTTTCAGTTTCCTTAGTAATTGCTATGTTTGACTTTTAAATGGTCATTTATGTTTTATCACAAAACCATGAATTTCTCTAGCTATTCAATGTACTGTGATGAATAGAATTTCAAATTCTCGTATAATCCTTTTTACTTTCTTATATATGTTTTTATTTTCAGTATCATTCCTAACATTAAAAAAATTTTTTTTCTTAATAGTATATTGATTCTTTCTAATAACCAGCTTTTGGTTTTATGGTAATCCAATTCTTCTGATATTTTTTGTTTTCCATTTCTTTTATTTTAACTTTCATTTTGACTAATTCTTTCTTTGGGTTTTTTTTGGGGGGGGATGTCTTTTTCTTTTTATATAAGTTGAATATTTATTTTCTGCTATGTTAAGTCATAGGATTTCATATGAAGTTTTTTCCTTTTTCATTAATTGCCATATAACTTATAGTTTCTATTTTTGTATACTTGATTTGGGGGCTATTCAAAATAGTGTTACTAATACTGTTATAATAGATCTTGAAAGTTTTCATCACAAGGAAAAAAATTGTAACTATGTAGAGTGATGGATGTTAACTAAACTTATTGTAGCAATCCTTTTACAATATATACTTATATCAAATCATGTACACATTAATCTTATACAACGATATATGTCAATTATATCTCAATAAAACTGGAAAATATGTAATTTGTAAAATAGTGTTACTTGATATTGAAGTGGTTACTTTATGAAGTAGATACACCTTTGAGGTGTCAAGTTCTAGTTTTATGGGATGTGCATTTTTTTTCATTAAATTTGCTGGGATAATATTGGCTAATAACATTATGTAAATTTCAGGTGTACAACTTTGTAATAGGACATCTGTATACTCTACTGTGTAGTCACCACTCGAAGTGTAGTCTCCTCCCATCACCATATATTGGACCCCATTTACCTTCTTCTTTCTCGTCCCACCCCTTGTCCCCTCTGGTAACCACCAGTCTGTTGTCTATATCTATGAGTTTGGTTTGTTTGCTCCCTTGTTGCTTTTTGTTTTATATATATCTCACATATGAGTGAAATCATATGGTTCTTGTCCTTGTCCACCTGGCTATTTCATTTAACATAATACTCTCAAGATCCATTCATATTGTTGCAAATGGCAATATTTAATACTTTTTAATGGCTGAGTAGTATTCCATTGTATTTATGTACCACATCTTCTTTATTCAATCATCAATGGAAGGGTGCATTATATTTTGATTTATAGAAAACTATATGTAGAATGATATTTGACATTTTTTAAACCAATGGCGGACAATAGATACTACTTAAGCACTTAAAACAAAACAAAACTTACATATGGACAGGCCCTTCAGGGCCATCTCAAGGTTCTCAATAAATGCTTATTTGAATGATTGAACAAATGAGTGACTGAAGACCTGCATTCACTTAAATTGAATATACACGTCATCTGAAAAGGGTAACAGATTATTATTAGAACATATGTATATTATTTAATCCATTATTAACTACTAGTTGAGTACAGGGTTTTACTGGAGTCAAATCCAGTAGACTGATGTTTTAAGTAGTTAAAAAGTAGGAAGGCCGGCCGAGTGGCTCAGTTGGTTAAAAGCTCGCTCAAGAGTGTGATCTCTGAGCAACAGGGTCGCCAGTTCGATTCCCTGCCTGAGCTGAGCTGCCAATAGGTGGAAGGATGGCTCAGCTAAAAAGAAAAAAAAAAAGGTAGGAAAAGGTCTAGGTTTTTAGAATACTGCACTTGGCATCCAGCATCTAAGGAAAAAATGCGAGAAATAATTCATTTATTTAACAAACCTGGATGCTATATAAGTTCTGAAATATCAAAAGGATATGAAAAGGAGAGTGGTAATGCCAAATTTTTCATACCTCACAATACATTTTCTAATAAACCTTATGGCCCAATACGGTTCCTTCTCTGCACACTGATTAATTAAACACACAACAAAAAGCATAAGTCAAACAATCCAAAATAAAGTACAAAAGAATCACAACATTAAAGGAGACCCTATTTATAAACCATAGCAACCCTGTTTATAAGCCCACCCCTCTAATCCAAAATTTCTCCTGCATTCTACAAATGCTCCATTCTTTCCCATAAAGCTGCATAATTTTCTCCCAGCATTCCCAACTTTGTAGTTTGACTTCACTTCCCATGTTAAGTCCTCCCACCTTTCTTGCTGCTCTAGTCCTTAGGTTTACAAGGTGTCTTCTTGGAGGGACTGGGGTGAGGGAAGACTGGAGAACTAGGGATAAGGGAAGGAATTAGCAGTGTTACTTTTATGAACCTTGTCCTGATTATTTCAAAATCTCTGTTGGCTCAGTTTAGGTGATGCTTTTTTTTCAGTGTGTGTGTGTGTGTGTGTGTGTGTGTGTGTGTGTGTGTGTGTGTGATTTACTCAGCCACAGAATCAAAAAGAAAACCCCAAGTTTCAAATTCAAATCAAAATATTCTTCCCACTCTCCCATTTTCATTTTGCTTATATGCTATTTGGAGCAACAACGACTTTATACACACACACACACACACACACACACACACACACACACACACACACTGATAGTGCTCTGTGATATGTATTAGTCAAAGGCTACTGGGGTTCCCAGCAGGGAATAATTTACATTCCCTGTCGAGAAAGAGAGGCTTCAAGAAACTGGTGTCCCTGAAGCTGCATTTTGAAGATGTGGAAGTACATGGAATACTCAAGGGAATACTGTCTCCTCTGCGGTGGGGTGGGGGGGTAGGGGGGGAGTATGGAGTGAATGAGGAAAAGTGGCAGAAAAGGCAGGCCAAAGTCATATTACAAAGGTACAAAGGACTTCAAATTCCTTGATAAGAAATTGGAGTGCCTATGTAATACTTGGTAGGTGAGGCTGTCTCTGACTCACCCTGGCAAATGGCACGCGTGGGGTGTTTCCTAAGCTATCACAGTAGTTAGACACACGTCCATTTGTGTACTCATTCGATTGCCAGCTTCTTTAATGCAGGGATATCTTTTCATCTGTGTGTTCCTGGAGCTTTTTGTAATGACTCGCAAAAAGATGTGCTGGATAGTTTGAATGAGTGGAAAATCGACATTCATAAATGACTGAAGATTACAGCCTATTTCACAGTGAAAACATCAGCATTAAAGGTTCAATGATAGCAAGACACTACACTAACCTTACAACCTAACCTTTCGTGGCGATTTACTTCTAAAAATCTTTATCCAGCTGGTAAACTCTCCATCCCACAAATGGCCATAGAAGCTAGCACCAACCTATTTTTTCCTTAGCCGACTTTATCGAGTGGCTATGTGCCAGGGAGTATTCTAATAAGATGTTGGTCAAAACCCAGAACATGGGAGGCACCAGTTACCATATCATTAGACGACGAGTACAAACACGATTTAAATGCCGAAGTCCCTATAGCAGCCAGAGAGCCGGAACCAAGCCTCCGACCCTTGAATTTCCGGGCGGACGCGCGAGTATGTTACAATGGATCGATTGCTTTTGCCTGGCGGAGGCCTAACAGGAGAGGACCAAGCGCAGGGAGGCCACGGGAAGGAGTTAAGTCTAGGACGTCCTGGTCCGCGAGGGAGCTTGAGCCCCTGAGATTCGGGAGGCTGAGCTGCCTGTTTGGCCGGGCGTCCAAACGGGTCTGAGAGTTCAGTCATGTTTACACACGCGTGGACGCGCGCCTTGCGCAAGAACAAGACCCTTCGCTACGGAGTTCCAATGTTGGTGAGCGCATTGAAGAAAAAGTGTGGGGCGGAATTGCGAAAGGGGTGGGACCTCAAGTTTGGCTGGATCGGACTGCGGGGAATCTGTAAGACTTGAGGCGGGGCCTGGGCTAGGAAAGGCCTGGCGATAGGTTGAGAGCTTTTAGGCAGCCCTTCTAGCCTTTTCTGATTGGTTGTGGCATCTCACTCCTTATCTTCCCTGGTGCTTCAGAGAGTCGTGTCAGAACCAGATTTTAACCCAAGTCTCAATGATTACTAAACTAGCTTCCCCAACCCCCGCCGCTACAGCTTGACGATACTCTGGATCATTGGAACTATATAGACGTATTTACTTAATTTATCTATACAGTTTCGGGCATCTCCATATTTCAGCTTACTAGTGGCTTAATTCTTCCAAGGTTGTTGAGTTAAATAAAACCTTATGAATTGAGTGTTGCGCACGGCTCCTGCCACATCGTAGCAGCCCTCAAAAGGTTGCTGTATTACAGTTTATGTTTTTAAAGCACCCAGGAAATGCCAAGCTTACTAAGAAACCCGGGACAAAGACCATACGATTTTTAAAAATGTAACATGTATTGTGATTGCAGTAGTCCAGGAAAGCGATGATAATGGCCTGGGCTACAGTATTAGAAGAGGATACAGTCAGAAATTGTCAGATTCAAGAAATATTTTGAAAGTAGAGGCGACAGAACTCAGAGATGGATTAGAGATGTGAGACATGAATGAAAGGAGCTAAAGATGACTCCAAAGGAGTTGGCTTGTGTAATTGATAAAAGTAGTTGACACTTACTGGGATGTGAAAGATTGGTTAGGAGCAAGTTGGGGCAGAAAGAGTGTTGAGGTAAAAATCAATTTAAAAAAAATGTTAATTTGTATGTACCTGTTAGACTTGCAAGTGGAGATGTCAAGTATGCAGGCACATCTTTATTCAGTAGGATATTTCCTATTGAGATTGTACTTTTGGAGGTTGTTGGGTTATAGAAGCTATATGTAAATCCATAGAACTGGATGACATAGCCTAGGGACTCAGTGTTGGTTGTGAATAGGTAGAAGAGGTATGAAGACTTAAGTATTTGGGATACTCCAACATTCTGAAATTGGAAAGGTGAGAAAGAATGCAGGAAAACTGAGCAGGAGTTAGGAAAATCAGAGGTGTCTTTTCATTGAAACTAAGAGACAAAATGTATTTCACTTTATAAAGAATTTTTACATATTGACCTTGCAAGTATTAGCTGCTTATATATAACAGATATTTGCTTGATTTGTTGTCTTTTGATTTTATGTTGTTTTTAGTTCATTTATTTGTCAGAATATATGTTTTAAATTTTAATGTGGTCAAATTTGTTGGGTTTTGAAATTCATAGCCTCAAGGTATTGTTGGTATTCCAACTTCAAAATTATAAAAATTTTGTATTTTATAATGTTTTATATCTTTTTGTATTTCCTTAATTGGTAATGTTAATATATTGATATGAAAAGGAAGGTAAGGATCAAACTTGATGTTTTTCCAAATTGCTGGACTTTTGCAGTTTTAGGATGAGGAATTAAAGCCCATTAAATTATTGGAGGAGATGATAAAGCAGCAATGACAGTTCGAGGGCTCCTTTAAGATGTACCACATACTTAGAAATGTGGCATATTTCATGAGATTCTTTGATCACTTGGTAAGAAAATGAAGAAAAATGCTCTCCAATTGGTTTATTTTGTAAAATAAAGTTGAAAGAATTTTGGTCTGATGAGACAAGGCCAGAATTTTATTCCTGGTTTTACCCATGGTAATTATGGACAAGTCATTTCGTTGTCAGTGCTTTTAGTTCCTCATCTATTAAATTGATTTTTCTTTTCCTTAGCTCATAAACCTTTTGTGAGGATCAACTAATATAATGCTTGTGATGATGTTATTTAAACCATAATTTCAAGTACAAGTATGCGGTACTGATTTTGGTATTCGGTAATGTGCTAAAATGTTTCCCAGTTTCAGTATATACTGCATCTACTCTGAAAGATGAATGGCAACTAACTAGGAAAAATAATCTATAGGATTTTGTATAATCTGTCACTGTTGGCATTTAGATAAGTAATCTATAGGTAGACTGAATTCTGCCCTTCTATTTTGTTTAATTGTTTCTTTTCTTTGTTTCAGTTGTTGGTTGTTGGAGGTTCTTTTGGTCTTCGTGAGTTTTCACAAATCCGTTATGATGCTGTGAAGATTAAAGTAAGAACTGTACTTGACATTTGACATGTGTCTGCACATATATATATATATATATATATATATATATATATATATATATATACATATTATGGTTTAGAGATGGGTATACTCAATATACTAAGCAGTCTGAGTTTTGTCTTGCTTTTCAAGGCTGATATATGATCTTTGGGCTCTTTTTTATTCTTTAAAATAACATTAATGATCACATGGAAATGAATCATGAAATGTAAAGAATTTAGTAATCTTTCTCCTAATTCACCAGAAAATTTGTAATATTATTAGCTTTCTGCCACAACATATGCTCTGGTATAGTTGTTTTTAGGATTTAGAAGGGCCTAAAGAACATGGGACAACAATTTCACTCTGTTTTATTACTTCCATTATAAATTACCTATTTCATATTAATACCAGTAATTTTATAAATTATATTATCTTTAGTAACTAAAACTAAAAGAAAGGAAAATTATTTTTTATTCTAAATAGTGACACCTTTTTTAAATTGGGGATTAGGGGGAGGGGAACAGTGTTGGGGAGTTAGGGAAGGAGACCAGACAAGTTGTTGTTCTTCAGTCTTTGTTGTGGAGGGCGCCAGTCGCCATCTGGCTTCCCGTCAGCAGCTCGTGGCCTCTAAGCTCAAGGTGCTGTGTTCAATCTTATTTGTGGGTGGGCGTAGCCATTATCCCATGTGGGAGTCGAACCAGCAGCCTTGTTGTTAAGAGCGCACGGCTCTATCCACTGAGCCATCCGGGTGGCAGCTCAGCTCAAGGTGCCGAGTTCAGTCTTAGTTCCGGGCAGGCGGGCGGGCGTAGCCCACCATCTAACAGGCAGTCTTGTTGTTAGGAGCATGTGCTCTCACCAGCTGAGCCATCCTGCTACCTGTTGGCAGCTCAGCGGCAGCTCAGCTCGGGCTCAGTGTCACTGGCCCATGTGGGAATTGAACCGGCAGCCTTGTTGCTCAGAGCTCACGCTCTTAAGCTAACTCTTAACCAACTGAACCAGTCAGCCGCCCGACACCTATCTTTTTCTAGGTATCCTTTTGATAGGTATGCCTTTGTGGTAGGACTGTACCGATATATCTATGTCTATAGCTGTCTGTGTCTGTGTCTGTGTCTATGTCTAAGTAAACTGTCTCATCCTGGACCTGTGATCATAAAGTCCCATGGCTATTTAGGGGTAGAGCTAGTGTTCCCACCCTCTGATTACACAATTACTGTAAAATCCAGGCTAGGTGTTACATAAGAATTCTGGTTAATTCAGTCATAAGTATGTAGTTTTTGTTTGTGGAACACATCTGATATTGGAGATTTTTTCCAAGTAATATATATGTTTCATTAGCAGACCTCAGTAATATGGGTGGTAAAGTAAAGAGTATTAAAGGCCTATTCAATTTTCTCAGTTAATTTTATGGTTTAAGAGAAACACCAACCCCAGATAGTCTTAAAAGCAGTAGGCATTAGAATAAATACTACATTTTAAAAGAATATGTAGTTTCTGTGAGGGAATAGAGCAATTATCAACTGAGTTAAAAAGTTTCTGTTAGCATCCCAATTATTTTATTAAGGAATTCTTTCCCTTTTGCTTTAAGATGAAAATTATAATAATCTGACTTTTGGAAGTGGGATGACATGTACGTATTTGAAAAATAATTGAATATTTGTCATGTTTATTGTGTGGTAGATCCTACAGATAAAGATTTAAGAAACTGGTTCTTACAAAGTTTATAGCATAATCAAGGCTGGAAGACACCTAATATAAACGTGTACCAAACACATAATATAACAATGCCCAATAAAGTGCTCTTTTAGAATTTTGCATAAAACATTACTAGAACTTCAAGGAGAGGCATACAGCTTAGACTTGGAAAAGGTGTATTTGAGAAGCTTTGTTAGAGGTATCAAACTTTGAGTTAAGGCTTTAAGAATGAGTAAGAGCTAAATGGTAGAAATGACTAATATTCTATACTAGAGGGAGTATGGGGCATATGTTCAGATTTTCATTTTAGCAATACCTCTCTCGCATTAGAGTACAGGGTGGATGGGAATTGGGAGAGTAATATAGGAGGGAAGAGGTTGTTTGATTGGAGGTGAAGAGACCTTTTAGGCTGCTTTGGCAGTAATATAGATGAACAATAATGGAACCTGAAATAAAACATTTGCAATGAAGACAGAGAAATAAATGGGTTGCACAAAAAAATTTAGTAGTAAATTGATAGTATTTGATGACTAATATGTATATAATATAAAAATATAAATAAATCTCAGATGACTCAAGGTTTGGGTTTTGAGAACTGGATAAATGGTGGGAGTAATCACTCAGTTAAGAAGAAAGAATGAGGGACATTGGGATAACAGGATAAGTCTAGAAGATGGGGTTAAACTAAAGAGAACAAAGTTAGGTAAATTTGGAAGATTGAGGTTGATTGAAGTTGAGAGGACAAGGTCTGTTGAAATCAAGAGAACAAGGTTGAGAGGTTTGGTTGGTCAAGGTCTGTGGAAGGAGGCTGAGAGGACAAAGTTCAGGTGAGAAGGATCAGAGGGCAAGACCTGCTGAGACTGAGAGGTCCAATTTGGTTGATGTTGAGAAATCAAACCCAGGGGAAGTCAACAATCAGTGTTTGGGAGAGGTTGAGTTCAAACAGGCTAGAGAAGATGAAGTGGACTAAATTTGAGATGGATTGAGAGGATAAGATTGGTTGAGGTTGATGGGGGTTGTTATAGGCTTGAGAAATTGAGATCAAGGGGGAGTTAAGAGGGCGAGATTTCTGAGGTCAAGGGTGTGGGGGTCAAGACAGGTTGAGAGGACAAATTTGGTTGAGAAGGAGCAAGAGAAGATAGATTCAGTTGAGAAGTTTTGAGAAGGGTGGAGAAAGATGGTATTGATTTAGAGTGACCAGCCATCTTAGTTTGCCTGGAACTGTCCTGATATTTAGGACTAAAAATCCAGCATCCCAGGACACAAAAATTCCTGCTTTTCAGTCATGTGTATGGAAGGTTGAAAAGAAAGTACAGAAACTGTGAGGTGTGCTAAGAAGATAAACTGAAAGAAATAGCTTTCCATTTGTGTGAAATAGATATGACATAGTTTACCTGCCTTCCTTAGTGGCCATTGCTTTTTTTTCCTGACTCCTAATGCTGACAACCATGGGTCCAAAATAACAGATCATCCATTGTTGGATCACTCTAAGTAATACGATGTAAGTTGCAGTTAAGTGTGTTGTAATCCGGAGCATGACCAGTCTTTTTTTTTTGTTTTTTGTTTTTTGTTTTGCTTGTCTGTCGTACTTTGCAAGGAAATAGTGCTAGTTTAATTTTCAACATTGTAAATACTCATATTGTGACCAGGTTTTCTAAGTTTCAGATAATAGAAAAGAGAACAATTACAACACCAATGTCTGTATGATCCAGATATCACTGAAAAAGAAAGCTGAATAACTGTGTTTATTTTAATGATGATGGGAGGACACATACAACTGGATTAGGGAGTTAAATAACCAAAACAGAGCATACTATAAAATATGCTAAAAGGAGCTTGAGATTGGGCATGGTGGAAACAGGAATGTAAAAACACATATGAAGACAGAACCTCACAGTTCCAAGATGAGAGAGGCAAGTACTTGTAAATCCATCCAGTTTACTTGTCTCCCCTTAAAACACCAATACTCAGTTGACAATAGCAGTTACTGAGTGACCTTGTGTATACCACACTAATGAGAGCATGCATTATCATACTATGTCCTTGATTGCTCTATGAAACCGAGCAAAGTTACGTTTTTCTGTTCCAGAGGTTCAAACTAAGATAATCCTGTGGGCAAACAATGGGGAATTTCGGTAACACAGATACGTCGACCCCTTACAATATAGAGCTGATTCTATTAAATCTTACCAAGGATCCTGCTTTCTGTAGTGTATCAAGTGATGAATGAAATCATGGCAACAAAAATGTTCATCTTAGCTCTTAGGTACTGTGATGTGAAAATGGAGTTTCAAATTGTCTTCTGATTTCTTTGAAGATTTCAGTGCAGCTGTGAAAGTATAAATTAAAAAGTTCTTAATATCTTGTCAGATGTTGCTTTTGCCCATTTTTCTACCTGCTTCCTTTTTGGAACTCCAATTCAGATGTGTGTTAGACTGTAACTATGTCCAATATTTATTTCCACTATGCTTTTTTAATGTTTTGTTTTCCCCCATTCTTTTTTAAATTTTAATTTGTGTATTTTCTATTGTTCTATCTTGTAGTCACTAAACCTGTTTTTTGCTGTGTCCAATCACTTATTAAAGTCAACCTTTGATTTTGTAATTTTATGTAAAATATTTTTTGGTTCTGAAATGCATATTTAATTCTTAATTACATATTCTAATATAGGGAGAAATCTTCCATGAAGTCATATTTTTACTATTTTCCTTCAATATCTTGAACACATTTTTTTTTTTTAAGATTTTATTGGGGAATTGGGGGAGAGAACAGTGTTGGGGAACCAGGGAAGTGGAACAGACAAGTTGCTGTCCTTTTGTTCTTCAGTCTAGTGTGGAGAACGCAGCTTCACTGGCCCATGTTGGTATTTTAATATTGCACTCTTCCCGGGTGAGGCAGATTGGTAGCCAGCTACTGGACAGCCACTCACAGCGGCTCTTGGCAGCTCACGCTGGCTGCCAGCCACTCATGGTAGCTTTATGGCAGCACACTGCAGCAGGGGCTGCAGTCTACGCTGTCGCCAACTACCCATGGCAGCCCAGCTCCAGGTCAAGCTGTTGTTCATCATCTTCACTGTAGAGGGTGCAGCATCACTGGCCCTCATGTGGGATCCAAACCGGGGCCCTGCTGTCAGAGCTGGTGTCCCAAGCCAGCTCTTAACCAATGTGCTACTCACCTGGCCCTTGAACACATATTAATTATAGTTACTTTAAAGGCCTATCTCCAACATAAAGATCAAGTATAGATCTGCTTTTATTCTGTATATGGTTCTATCTTTGAATATGCCTTTCATTTTTTTTATTAAGTATTGGACATTGTAAACAACTGTGCAAGTTCTAGATGGTATTGTTTTCCTCCAGAAAGGGTTTATCCTTTTTTCTCCTGGACAGATAGAGTGGGGGTTGATATTAATAATCTCCAGGAGTGAGCCAGGTCGTGGCTTGGTGGCAGTTGAAGTATCTCTGCTTCTTCCCTATTCCTAAGGCATGGCCCTATGTGGCTTTCAATGGGGACTCCAGAAAATTCAGCTCTACTTTTCAGACTTCCAACTTTGTTGTATACTCTTGTCTTATGCAATTCAGAATTTAGGAACTATCTTGAGGGGTATCTATGAGTATGTTGGATGTTTAAGATCCTTGAGGTCTATTTTTGTCGCTACAACCCTATGTGATGGCTTCTCTAACACCCAGTAGCAGCCTCTACCTAGTTTCAAGCCTTTGTTCTTATCCTGTAGCTCTTTCAAGTTTGGCAGGTGTACCCAGGGGAAAAAATGGTCTTTTAACTCAGCTCTTGTGGCACCTGCCCCCTGGTGGGTCTTCAATCTCTTAAATCCCAAGAGACTACAGATGATGGTTTTTGTTGTTGTTGATTTTTTACTTTGCAAATTCATTTTGAAGTCATTGGACACATTTTTAATCCTATTTTGTCCAAAAATAAAGACACAGAAAGATGGTTTATCAAAATGTTATACTTGTACAATAGAATGGCATCTGAGGTAGGGGTTTGGTTTCGATGTTTGTCAGTAAGGCAGAAATGGCACAATTGTACACTATCAAAATTAACACTGAAAAGTTCTTTAAAATCACCCAAAGTACAGACATGTCATCTCTCAGTAGTTCAGCCAGTTTTTTTCCCTCACCATCATTAAGTCATTTGCCTTATTCTCAGTTGAAACCATATGAGGGAGTTAACTTGTGTTTTAGGCCTGTGTTTTATTCCTTTTACATAATTCAGTTATTAATAGAGTAATTCATTATTTTATTTCTTTATTCATTTTTAAGTCGTTTTTTGTTTTGTGAAATATAGCACAGAAACCAAGGAGTGCATTCAGTATACATGTACAATTTAATGAATTACTGTAAACTAAAACACCCAGGTAACCCACTGATATATGTCAGGAAATAGAAAATTGCTTTTTTTTTTTCATGAAAATGGCACTGAAAGTGAAGAAGGAGGCCCCTGCGCCTCCCAAAGCCAAAGCCAAAGCAAAGCCTTTGAAGGCAAAGAAAGCAGTGCTGAAGGCGTCCACAGCCACAAAAAAAGAAGATCTGCACGTCACCCACCTTCTGAAGGCCCAAGACACTGCGGCTCTGAGGCAGCCCAGATCTCCTGGGAAGAGCGCCCCCAAGAGAAACAAGCATGACCACTACGCCATCACCAAGTTCCCTCGAACTACGAAGTCAGCCATGAAGAAGATAGAAGACAACAATACACTGGTTTTCGTTGTGGATGTCAAGGCCAACAAACACCAGATCAAACAGGCTGTGAAGAGGCTCTATGACATTGACGTGGCCAAGGTCAACACCCTGATCAGGCCTGATGGAAAGAAGAATGCGTATGTTTTATTGGCTCCTGACTATGATGCTTTGAATGTTGCCAAAAAATTGGGATTATCTGAGTCCAGCTGGCTAATTCTAAATATAACAATTTTTCACTGTAAAAAAAAAAAAGAAAAAAGAAAAGAAATAGAAAATTGTTAGCACTCCAGAAGCATGGTCCTTTCCAATCCCTCTTCTTCACTCTCCATGGCCTTCTCTTGCCTCAAGGATAAACATTAATTTGCTTTTCATATAATAGTAATTACTTCCTTGCTTGTACCATTTCAGAACACATCCCAGAGCACTATGGTATATTTTCGTTACTTTGAATTTTGTATCAGTGGAATAATATATATTCTTTTGTCTGACTTTTTTTTATTTTGTTTTTTTTGTTTTATTTTATTTTTAAAATTAGTTTCAGGTGTACAACACAGTCCAATAGTTATACTTTTTACCCCTCAAAGTGACAACAACCCCCTCCCCCAATCCACCGCCCCACTCCCCACCATATCATACGTATCTATTTCAATTCCATTGACTCCACTCCCACACTATACTCCACATCCCGTGATTTTATATATATATATATATATATATATATATATATATATATA
>NW_017731409.1:114392-115727 GCF_001890085.2 Hipposideros armiger
ATTCATAACAGTAGCAAAATTACAGTATAGAGTAGCAACGAAAATAATTTTATGGTTGGGGGTCACCACAACATGAGGAACTGTATTAAGGGGTCGTGGCATTAGGAAGGTGGAGAACCGCTGTAATGGAACCGTGCTCAAGTTCCTAGAAACAAAGGAGAGGAAACTTTTATAGAAAAGAAGAGGAAGTTGGGAGAGCTATTATAAAAAAGAGTTCTTTCTGTTGGGCTCTGTGATCAATGTAGGTCATGAGAGCTCCCCGTTCTTGCCTCCCAATTTGATTTTAAATGAGGTTTCTTTTTATTAATTTTTATACTAGATTTGGTCCATGGGCCATACTTGCTGGCCCAATGATTCTTTCATTGCTATATGGTATTCCACTGTTATCATTGTTTATTTATTTTATTAACATTTGGGTTGATTTGCAGTTTTGGCTAGTAAAAATAATGCTGCTTTGAGCATTCTTATACTTGTATATTTCTCTTGTTCTGCATGTACAAAAAAGGAATTGTTAGGTATTTGTATCATATGTCACCTTTATTTCATAATTTCCAAACTTTTTAAAAGTGATTGAGTCAATTATAGGGGACAAAAAATAATTTTCCCTTTATTCTTCTAGGTTCGTGGCTAAGATTCTCCCAATAATGAAAGACAGATTAACAAGAGAAAAACAAACAGAAGTTGATAACATGTATACCTCCTGTATACATGGGAGATACCCAGAAAACGGAGTAAAGCTCTCCCTGAAATGGTCTAAGCCATCACCCTAAAAATCATCTTTAGCTAAAGACAAAAGAAGGATGTTTGGAGGGGGGCAGTAATACAAGGTTAATGTGTATATTTGAGGGGACAATGGCAATCTAAATTTGCTGGGCCCAAAATTCTCTATATATATATCTATTAGAAAAAACTTGTTAATTGTCTTTTATCTTCAGAAATCATATTTATAATTTGCTTGATCTGTTAGCTTCTGGGAAAGATATGTTAAGCTCCTCTAGTATGTTTTATGTATTTTTTATATTTTTTTCTATTTTGCTGCATAAATTTCAAAGTAATATAGTCATGTAATATTTTATAATTCTAATATCGTCTCAAAAATTATTCCATTTATCATTACAAAGTGTACCTTTTTGATGCTATTTGTCTTGAATTTTTTGTCCATTAAAAATATTGTTATGGGCTGGCCCAGTGGCACATTGGTTAAGAGTTGGCTTGGGATGCCAGCCCTGAGCAGCAGGGCCCCAGTTCGGATCCCACATGAGGGCCAGTGATGCTGCACCCTCTACAGCTAAGATGGTGAACAACAGCTCGATCTGGAGCTGGGCTGCTGTGAGT
>NW_017731409.1:116242-117812 GCF_001890085.2 Hipposideros armiger
TGTGTGTGTGATATATATGTCACAATTTCTTTATCCATTCATCCATTCATGGATGTTTTCACATCTTGGCTTGTGTAAATAATGCTGCAGTGAACATGAGAGGTGCATATATGTTTGAGTTAGTGTTTTTGTTTTCTTCAGATAAATACCCAGAAGTGGGATTGCTGGATCATATGGTAGTTCTGTTTTTAATTTTTTGAGGAACCTCCATACTTTTTTCCATAGCAGCTGCACCAATTTACATTCCCATCAGCAGTATATAAGGGTTTCTTTTTCTCTACAACCTCTCCAACACTTGTTATTTCCTGTGTTTTTGATACAGGTGTGAGGTGATATCTCATTGTGGTTTTCATTTGCATTTCCTTGATGATTGTGATGCTGAGCATCTTTTCTTTTTTAAAAAAGGTTTTATTGGGGACCTGGGGGAGGGGAGCAGCATTGGGGAATTGGGGAAGGGGAAAAGACAAGTTGCTGTCTTGTTGTTCAGTCTAGTTGTGGAGGACATCACTCCACTGGCCCATGTTGGTATTATCATTGCGCTCTTCCCGGGTGAGGCAGTCAGTCGCCAGCCATTGGACGGCCGCTCACGGCAGCTCACGAAAGCTCACGAAAGCTCATGCCAGCTGCCGCCAGCCCCACTGCAGCCTACACTGTCGGCGACTCACTGCAGCCCAGCTCCAGGTTGAGCTGTTGTTCACCATCTTAGCTGTAGAGGGCACAACATCACTGGCCCTCATGTGGGATCCGATCCAGGGCCCTGCTGCTCAGGGCTGGCATCCCAAGCCAACTCTTAACCAACGCACCACTTGGCCGGCCCACTGAGCATTTTTTTCATGTACCCATTGGCCATCTATATGTCTTCTTTGGAAAATGTCTATTTAGATCCTCTACCCATTTTTTTTTTTTGAGAATTTTTATAAGAGTTTGAGTCAAACAGAAGCTATGCCTGGAAGCAAGATCTCAACAGACTGACAAAAAATGCTTTCCACCTCTGCCCATTTAAAAAATCATAGTGTTTGTTTTTGCTATTGACTTGTGTGAGTTCTTTATAAATTTTGGATATTAGCCTCTTATCACATATATGCAATTATTTTCTTCCATTCAGTAGGTTGCCTTATTTTGTTGATTGTCTGACATTCTTTTCAATATTATGTGCATGAAATTCATCTATATTTTAGCTCTAAACTCAGGGATCAGCAAACTTTTCCTGTAAAGAACCAGATAGTAACAAGTCTAGGCTTTGTGAGTCATAGATTTTCTTTCACAATTATTCAATTCTGCTGTTGTAACATAAAAGCAGCCATAGACAAACATAAGCAAATGAGCATGGCTGTGTTCAAATAAGACTTTATTTACAAAAATAGGTGTTCATTAGAGCAGTGTTGATCTTAAATAAATAGACAGCCAGGATTTCTTTAGCAAAATGTACTTATTCGGGAACAACAAAGAATTGCAATTTGGGGCATGTGATCTAATAATGCAGCGGTTCTCAACCTGTGGGTCGCGACCCCTTTGGGGGTCGAACGACCCTTTCACAGGGGTCGCCTAAGACCATCGGAAAACAAAAAGA
>NW_017731409.1:119287-130104 GCF_001890085.2 Hipposideros armiger
CTCAGCTGGGAAGAGCGCAATGATAATACCAACATGGGCCAGTGAAGTGACGTCCTCCACAACTAGACTGAAGAACAAAAGGACAGCAACTTGTCTGTCCCTCTTCCCCAATTCCCCAATGCTGTTTCCCTCCCCCAATTCCCCAATAAAATCTTTAAAAAAAACAATATTGTTATGTATTGAGCCCCCACCCCTGCTAGTATTTTTTTGTATTGTATCATTTAGCCCTCTGCCTTCAACCTTGTGCTTTTATTTATTTTAAGTACATTTCTTATATGAGGTCAGACAACTAAGTTCGTGAACTTGTTGCAACGATGTTGCTAACCTTTTTTGATATCAGAGGAATTATTCATTATGAATTTGTACCAACTGGACAAACAGTTAACCTGTTTACTATTTGGAAGTGCTGAAAAGGCTGTGTGAAAAAGTTAGATGACCTGAACTTTTCTCCAACAATTCATGGATCTTGCATCACAACAATGTACCAGCTCACATAGCACTGTCTGTGAGGGAGTTTTTAGCCAGTAAACAAATAACTGTATTGGAACACCCTCCCTACTCACCTGATCTGACCCCCAATGACTTCTTTCTTTACCCGAAGATAAAGGAAATATTGAAAGGAAGACATTTTGATGACTTTCAGGACGTCAAGGGTAATATGATGACAGCTCTGATGGCCATTTCAGAAAAAGAGTTCCAAAATTGCCTTGAAGGGTGGACTAGGCGCTGGCGTCGGTGCATAGCTTCCTAAGGGAGGACTTCAAAGGTGACCATAGTGATAGCAATGAGGTATGTAGCACTTTTTTTAGGATGAGTTTGCAACTTAATTGTCAGACCTTGTAAGTAGTATGTAGCTGGATCTCCAAAAATTTCAGTCAGAAAAATCTATTTCATAGATGAGTTCAACATTTACTGGGATTATTGATGTGTTTTATGTATTTCTACCACTCAAAACAGTGATAGAGCAAAACTCAATCAAGTAGAAGCCAACAAAGAAGAAATGAACTTTACATGATATTGTAACAGCTATATATAATATCAGAAATGTAGTAGACTTGAGGGGGTTATCACTTTGTGAGAGGTGTAAATGTCTAATCATTGTGTTGTTTTGTATACCTGAAACATATAACAATAAATTAAATTAAAAAAAGAAGAAATGAGAATATAGTAAAAGTAAAACTGAGGTTCAAAGTAATCTCTCGATATCAACATTAAAGACATAGTTTCATTTTAAGTTGCTGATGAGCAGTCTTTTTTCTGTTCTCATCCCTTTATAAGTAAGCTGTCTTTTCACTCTTTTCTGTTGAGATTTTATTTTTATCCTTAATATTCTAAAGCTTTATTATTACTTGATTAAGAATGGGCTGTTTTTGTTTTGCTATGGTTATTTTTTGTTACGTTCTTAGAGTCTAAGGACTGGTCTTTTCTATATGTTATTCATTTAATTACTGATTATTTAATTACTGCCCTTCTTCTATACTCTATATGAAACCCGTAATAGACGTATGTGTTGGAACTTTTGGATCTAACTTTCATAATATCCCTTTTCTTTCATTCATCCCGTCTCTTTGTGCATCATTCTAGTGGAGTCCTCAGGTTGTATTTCTGATGTGCTAATTTGGTCTGAAACTGTTCAGTCACTTTTCAGCTCTCCCTTTTAACTTAATTTGGGTTTTTTTGTTGTTTGTTTATTAACTTCAGCAATCACATTCTTCTTTCCTAAAGACTTTGCCACACAGAGGTAATATGACATCAGCTCCTATATACCATTGTGGAATCCTGTCTGACTTTTTAATACTACTTTGTTTCTGGTATATGGAAGGTGTTCTTTTTTGTTTTTAAGAGCAGCATTCTATTTTTTAGTATTTTAATAACATTTCTATATAATAACATAATTTAGGGTGGTGGATAACAGCATGGACTCCTGGAGACAGAAAGCCAAGTTCTGCCTCTTAGCAAGTTATTCATACTCCCAGTGTCCTATTCTTAGTTGTGATCGTAATAATAATACTTACAGATTTTTGTGAGGATTAAAAGAGGTCAGAATGCCCGGCACATAACAAGTACTCAGTAAATATTAGCTGCTGTTAGTGGTGGTGGTGGTACTACATTAGGTACCATTATGCAATTGGATGGATGGATGGTAGAGGTTTTGTCATGTGTTTGTAATCTACCATGCTATCCCAGCCATCCCCTATATAACTGTTTTAATTGAAAATTGAATCCAACAGACTTAATGTATGGTTCCTCTTTATTTTTTAACAGATCGATCCTGAATTAGAAAAAAAACTGAAAATGAATACAGTGTCATTGGAATCAGAGTATGAGGTATAGTATATAAATACAGTCTCTCGTTTGTAACAATCTTCCTAGTCAGTGACTGGTTCTGTCTGCCTTCAGGTAAACTTAAATTATTAACAGTGCAGAAAAAAAAATTTACCTTAAACAAATGATGTTGGGAGAACTATATAGACATTTGAAATCAATATGAAGAAGTTCAGGAACTCAACAAGTCGGTCAGTAGGAACATGGGGAAAGCACGTAAAGAGTTCAGAGGAAGGGAAATATCTTTCTTAAACATATGAAGAGATGCTCAACTTGTAATAAGACTGTTACTTAAAATTGTAATGAGCCGTCATTTCCTACCCATCTGATTAGCAAAAATCAGAGTTTAATAAATAGCACATTGTATTATAGAATGTGATGAGGGAGGATATTCTGTATCTCAGTTCATTTTTTGGCTGTGGATTATGATTTTCTGTTTGTATATTTGGCCATTTTTTATTGAAAGGTGGATATTGTGAATAATACATTGAAGAGATTTGAACTTTTAGTAGACTGTTCAATTATTTGCTGATCATTTTGAACTTGGTTTTGTACTTTATAACAGAGGAACGTGGAAAAGCTTTGGTGTTTCCTAAACCCCTCTTTGTGCGTCTCATTTTCCAAATTGTCTCTCCAAAGGATCTTGTCAGAGCTTGGTTTTAAGCTTTGTTGGCTGAGTCTGAAGTAGGTCTTATTCTTGGCCTAATCCTTACTCTTAAGAGCAGCCTTTTTGGTGTCCCAGCTAGATGTCAAGGTAGCAACTAAGTGTTACATTCACTCGGATAGGGCTAAAAATCCAGCATTGACACTGCTTTTCCTCAGCACTTCCTGACTGTTCCACACTCAATTCTAGAGCAGCTGGCCATTAACTAGTAAGCCTTAGGTGGTCTTGCCCATACATGGAAAGCCTGGTCTTCAGCAACTCTGCATGGTGTGCAGAATTCTACAGGGAATCTTCCCTTCACCAAAGATCTCTGAAGATTGGACCACTTTTACATGAAGTTGTTCTGCCAACTTTGCATCCTGTCTAAGAATTATTCTTAAATTCTCTTAGGCTTCTTCTCTTTTTTTGTGCTCTCAAAAACAAAGCATGTAGACTCTTTTTAAAAAAATATTTTTATTCTGATGGGGGGAAAGATTGGCATTAACATCGATAGCAAGCAAGAAAAATTCCAAATCCTAAAAAATATGTCATATCTTCAATTATTATGCTGGATATGCAGTTGATTTATTTGCTAAAATTATATTGAGGGCCTATTGGATTCGTTCCACCCACTTATTCATTCATTCATTCAGTGGTGTCCTAATCAAAACCACAGGACTCCTACACTAATATATATACTTCAATTTTTGTGGCTTTATAGAAAATAAAAGACTCTGCTTTTGATGATTGGAAGAATATTCGAGGACCCAGGCCTTGGGAGGATCCTCAGCTCCTCCAAGGACGAAATCCAGAATTGCTGAAGACAAAGACAACTTGACTATTCTGATTTCTTTTTTTAATAAAATGTTATCAACTGGAATTCCCACTATATACTCCTATCCAGTGGAATGAAAATTCCAGACCTGCAGAAGCTTTGATGTGAGTAATTTGATGAAAGATAATCTTGATAAAAAGTCAAATACAGGTGTTCATACTTCCTAACTCTCCCATGTGCAAATGAAAGTAACAATGTAGTAACAATATTTTATACCATTCAATAAAAATGTGAACACTGCTACTTAAAAAGTATCATTTATTCTACTCCCAACTACCCACCCATATTCCTTTTCCACCAGCCATTGGGGCAACGTTTTGATACTTCAATCTGATTCTTAATGAGAATAGTAATTCTCATAGTAACATCAAACAGTGATTTCATGGCAAGCCTATATAGAAAACTAGTATTGATCACAGTCTGATAAGAATCTTGGTTTTATTTATAATGCCTCACATGGTATGCTAATCAGTCTCCAGAGCATCATCTAATGATTGTATTGATACCATTAAAACATGTTAAGAAAATTATATTGTTTCTGGTTATAGCAAAAGTCACGAAGTAGTACATATTAGACTCACATATGACAAATTTGTTCAGGTAATCCACAGATGACTGATTTAAAGTATGCTTTATGCCTTAGCATAATTTACACGTAGATTGACTATAGTGTTTGCTATGATCTAAACACTAGGCAAAAGGTTAGAATTGAAAAAAGGTAGTTTTTTTGTCCTCATTTTTTTCTTTTCAGCCTTGTTCCCCTACCTTCTGTTATTTTCACTCTGAGATCCAGATGTCTAAAGTCTCAATTGAAACACTCCTATAATTGCCAAAAAATTATAAATCCACCCACCTCATACCCAATCAAAATCCCTATTTTCAGTGGGTTAGTGTTAGCAAAAAGGAAAGCAAACTAATTATCTAGTGATGATAATTTGTGATAGAGATGATTTATAAGACTTAGTTATCTGAGGGAGCAATTGGATTTCACAGGCAGAAAAGAAAAGAAAGAACCTCCACCTAAGCTTCCCTCCTTGTACAAAAACTAACTCCAAATGGATCAGATTTAAATGTAAACATAAAACTGTAGAACTTTTAGGAAAAAAACAAACAAACAAAAGTCTCTAGGATCTAGTATATAGTTCTTGATGAATAGTTCTTCCCAAAATATTCATAAAAGAAAAACTTGATAAGTAGGACACTTCATCAAAATTAAAAACTTTTGCTCTCCAAAGACCCTGTTAGAAGGATGAAAAGACAATCTCCTGACTGAGAGAAAATACTGTAAACCACAACTGACAAAAACCTTATATCTAGACTATATAAAGAACTCTGAAAACTCAACAGTAAAAAAGCAAACAATCCAATTAGAAGATGGGCAAAAGACATACAGAGAGATTTCACTGGATGGCAAATAAACTCATGAAAAGAATGTTGGACATCACTAGCCATTAGGGAAATACAAATTTAGACACACTGAGAAATCACTACACACCTGTTAGAACAGCTAAAATTAAAAAATTGCGACAATACTAAATTCTGGCAAGGATGTGGAGAGACTAGATCTCTCGCACGATACTGGTATAATGTCAAATGGTGCAACCAGTCTGGAAAATTGTTTCGCAGTTTCTTAAAAATCAGCATAGGAGACTTCTGGTTTTCAGTCCAACATGCAGGAATGTTAGAAGTCATAACTCCCATCCTAACACAAAGAAAAGCTGAAGAATAAAATCCGTGACTATTCTTTGATCCATGAGAGAACTGAGGTCACAAGACAAAACCACTATCCTGAGCACTTGAGGCAGATACCGAAAATCACAGTTTACCTGGAGGAAAAACCATCACAGGAGCCAGCATCAGGCAGGAATATTAAAGGGTAATGGACTAATTACTAGAGACTGTGCGTGGACTAACTTGAGAGTTAAAAACTGGAGACCAGGCTGGGAGCACACTTTTGTGAGTTTTATTTCCTGGAGCTCCACCAGGTTCTCACAGAGTATCAGAAAAATTTCCTTGTGTTTCCAGTAGGGGGATGGGAAAGTAACCTTTTAGAAATATGCCTCCCAAATTCTGTTCTTAACAAAAGCCTGGCCTTGAAGGAAGAACTATTTTGCCAGAGTCAAATCACGTTGGGTTTTACCAGAGCCTAACCAAATGGGGTAAGGGGAATACCCAGCTCCAGCTCCCTGTAGCCTTCCTGTCTCACCTGAATGGAGGTGGTGGAGAGAAGCAGCTGTGAAGGTCACATCCCAGGGGCCCATGATCACTGACGGAGACCGAATCATTAGACTATAGAATGTCGTCCCCTCCCCCACCCTCCCACATTACTGCCACATCGCTGAAGTCCTCTTCACTGGAGTTTCTTTTACCCAGTCTACCTGGGTATATGTACAACTTCCAACAATAACACCAAAAAACTACAAAGCATACTAAAAAACAGAAAGCACTGTTTGAAAAAGCAAAGCAAGCATCAGAATCAGATTCATATATGGCAGAGACATTGGATTGTCAAACAGAATTTATAATAAAGGAATTTAAAACAATTTAAAATTCTCAATAGGCTTAGAGCTCTGATGGAAAAAGTACACAACACGCAAGACCAGGTGGATAATGTAAGCAGAGAGATGGACGTTTCAAGAATCAAGAGGAAGTTCTAGAAATAAAAAACACAGAATGTCTTTGTTGGGGTCAGCAATAGAGGAGACATGACAAGAAAGGAAGGGAAGGGAGGGTGAAAGGAAGGAAGAAAAAGGGGAGGGGGGAGTAGCTATTTCATGTCAGGCAAAGCAGACTTCAGAGCAAGGGAGACTCAGGGATAAAGAGGGATAAAGGAGTGATCAAGGCGTCAATTCTCCAAGCAGACAGAACAGTGTTTAGTGTGTTTGCGCCGAATGACAGCAGCAAAATACATGAAGCAATGAAAACAAAAGTTGTTTTTTAAAAACGATCGACAAAATTGACAAGCTTTAGCTAGATTTACCGAGATAAAAAAAGAAGACTCATATTACTAAAATCAGGAATGAAAGAAGGACCTTACCAGAATTCTTACAGAAATAAAGAACTATAAGGGAATTCTATGAATGATTATATGCCAATAAATTAGATAATTTAGATTAAATAAATTCCTGGAAAGACACAAACTATCAAAACTGACTCAAGGAATATAAATCTACTATGACAAGTAGAGAAGAATTAGGATTTTAAAAATAACTAAAAGAAAAGCCCAGACACAGATGCTTCATTGGTGAATTCTACCAAATATTCAAAAGAAAAATTAATACCAAATTTTCACAAAATTCTCCAAAAAATAGAAGAGGACAGAACACTTCCCAGCTCATTCTATGAGGCTAGTATTATCCTAGTACAAAAACCAGGTAAAGACATCATGAGAAAGTTACAGACTGATATCTCTTATAAATGTAGATATAAAAATCCTCAACAAAATACTTGCAAACCAAGTGCAGTAACATATAGAAAGGGTTATGCATCATGATCAAGTGAGATTTACTTCAGGATTGGAAGATTGATTTAACATTCAAAAGTTATGTAATACATAATATCAACAGAGTTAAGAAAAAAAGCCATGATCATATCAAGATGCAGAAAAACATTTGAAAAAATTCAACACCTCTTCATGATAATAACAATAAACTAAGAATAGAAACATCTTCAACCTGATTAAAGGCATCTACACACAAAAAAACTCTCACAGCTAACATACTTAATACACAAAGAATGAGTGTTCTCTAAGATCAGAAAGAAGACAAGAATATCTGCTCTCACCACGTTTATTCAACATTGAATTGGAGGTCTTAGGATGATTAGGAGAGTCAGAAGGAAATAAGAAGCATCCAGATTGGAAATGAATAAGTAAAACTATGTCTGTAGTTGACATATCCTGTATATAGAGCATTCCATGAATCCACTAAAAGTATTATAGCTAATAAATGAGTTCAGCACTTATTGGTGTACTAGACACCGTTAGGGGTGGCATTAGGATTTGGTAAGACTGTCAACCTCAAGGGCAGAGATTGTTTCTTTCAATTCTCCTTCGCTCTCCTCTCTCCACCACAACACCAAAGACAATGCTTTCTGAACTGATTTGGTGTGGCAAGTCTTTCCTGGTCTTTCCCTGTAAGAAGTGAATATACATAAGACTGATATCTTTTGCCTTTGGGAATCCACAGGAGCATTTCAGTTTACGATGCAATTGATTGGTAATGTTCAGTCATTGTCTTTGAGTTCCCCACCCTAAAGAAAACTCAGCTTTCTGACACAAAATATTAGCAATCAATGTAAACTTTACTGAAGATTTCATAGAGAAGAGAAGGTTTACACTGCTCACCATACAATGAGCACCTCAAGAAATCCCCTTACTAAATTTCTCTTTCCCACAAAGTCCATCACGGGCACCCCATAGTCTTCTCACTTGGTCATTTCCCTATGAGGGGCCCAGACTCAATGGATCCTTATTTTTCTGTTTCTGGATCTTCTCTTGCTCTTAACCAACACCCTCCAATGCATACCCTTCTCTCCCCCTCTTGCATACTCATTATTTTCATATGCACAGCAAGTGTGCTTTCCCCCAGCTCCTGCAAACCAGCACACCTATCCCAAAGTCCTCTGCAAATAAGTTTGTTTCTGTTACAGGGAAGTAGTGAGGAAACATAGTGAGGAACAATATAGTTTGTAAATTAAATATGCATTTATTGGGAAAATTATTTAGCTACTTGGTGCTTCAGTTTCCTTGTGGAAAATTGGAATTATAACAGTAGTGACATCATAGACTTAATGTGATTTAATCATGTAAAGCTCTTAGAACAGTAATTGGCATAGAGAAAGAACTCAACAGATGTTATCTATTATTAAGTAGGAAAGGATTACTAGTGAGAACAAAAGTTCTTGTCAAAGTTGTCACATGTAAAATAGCATTTTAATAACATTGCTCAGCCATCTCTTAAGTTCATAGCAATTAATTCTGTGTGGAAAGACCTATCTAAGTGATCTTTTATGTCTCTTCTGCAAACAGCCAAGTTCAGTAGGAAAAACATGCAAACTGATAGACCTGAATTGGAATCTTGGCTCTGTCAGCTTGTCAGATTATAAACTGTGTAATCTTACACAAATTATGTAAGCCAATCGAGTCTCAATTACCTCATCTATGAATTGGAGTTTTGTAGTTGTCTGTCAATTAGCCTAGGTGAGGTATGCAAGGAAGTCAGCAAAGACAGAGGCAAAGAAAAGAGAGCTGATAAAAGTAGTGGCTATTATTATTATTGACTCATAGATGAAAAACAATCTGTTTCCAGATGATAAATATTTTGTTCTAAGTCATTGCTTCAAATAATTAATTGAAAAAAATTTTTCCTCTGGTTTGTTTTCTGCCTTTTGACCCATAAACAATGTTTAACCTGCTGGAAGCATCATCAAATGATAGAATGAAAGTGGACAAAAGGTTTCTGACATGGGATTTTCGATTTCCCTAGATGGTAAGAGTAGAGACTAGACTTTGAGGTCAAAAGGATTGAAAGGCATAACTTTGGTTTGTGATGCTTCTATAAGAAATCGTCCTGGTGTGGAAAAGCCTTGGAGTCACTGCCTGACACCACCAGGGGGCGTGCTAAGACCACACAATGCGGAGCTCTGGGGCTCTACCTCTTCAAGTCCAGCTCTGGTGTAGGGCGGCACTCCCCACAGGGCTCCCACAATCATGACTCCTGACTTGTTCTCTCTGCGTTCTCCCTTTAGATACTGTGCGGCCAGGTGATTCAAGGCTGGGTGGCTCTGCAAACAGCAGAGTTCAGTGGGAAAACATGCAAACCAATAGACCTGAATTGGAATCTTGGCTGCATCAGGAACTGGGGCCTGAGCCCACGGAATATTACAGAACTTGGCTATCTGTATAGGCCTCTCTGGTCTTCACACACCAGAACCTCAGAGAAAGCTTGTGGTAAAAGTAGTTGACATAGCACAGCAAAGGAAGAAGGGAAAGGGGGGAACAACGGTGGTGGCTTCTTGCCCTTCCCTGATGGGGAGGAGAGGGGAAGCCAGTAGGGTGGGGAGAGAAGGCTGCCCTTGAGGCCTTCACAATATTGGACAGCCCAAGGCACTGGTTAGGAGTAGACACCTTTACAAGGGTTTTGTCAAGATTTTTTCCCTGTGTGTTTATTTGTTTGTTTATTTATTTATTTATTTGGGGAATTGGGAGAGGGGAACAGTGTTGGGGAATTGGGGAAGGGGACCAGCCAATTTGTTGTTCTTCAATCTTAGTTGTGGAGGGCACCAGTCACCATCTGGCTTCCCGTTGGCAGCTCGTGGCCTCTAACTAAGCTCAAGGTGCTGTGTTCAATCTTAGTTGCGGGTGGGCATAGCCACCATCCCACGCGGGAGTTGAACCAGCAGCCTTGTTATTAAGAGCGCACGCCCTATCCACTGAGCCATCCGGGCAGCGCCTCAGCTCAAGGTGCTGAGTTCAGTCTTAGTTGCGGGTGGGTGTAGCCCACCATCAAACAGGCAGTCTTGTTATTTAGAGCACATGCTCTCACCAGCTGGGCCATCCTGCCACCTGTTGGCAGCTCAGCTCAGTGAAGCATCACTGGCCCATGTGGGAATCGAACCGGCAGCCCTGTTGCTCAGAGCTCGCGCTCTTAAGCTAACTCTAAACCAACTGAGCCACTCGGCTAGCCCCTCCCTGTGTGTTTAAAAAGGGTCATGCTCCAATATAATTAGTCTGCTCATGCAGGCCTCCTACCATAAAAATGACCAAATAAGCCTTGAAGAACCTCACTGCTGGGCCTTTGCTGGTGAAGTGCTGGGATTTCTGAAAGTTGGACATCTTCTCACAGACTCCAATGGAGGGCTTGGAGTTTCTTTTTTTTTTTCTCTCTCTTTTTTAAGATTTTATTGGGGAATTGGGGGAGGGAACAGACAAGTTGCTGTCCTTTTGTTCTTCAGTCTAGTTGTGGAGGACATTGCTTCACTGGCCCATGTTGGTATTGTGATCATTGCACTCTT
>NW_017731409.1:134109-145595 GCF_001890085.2 Hipposideros armiger
GTAGTAAAAGCACTGGCATTAAAGGTTCAACGATAGCAAGACAGTACGCAGTCTACTATCATTCAACCTAACCTTTCGTAGCACTTAAAAAAAAAATTTTTTTTTTAAGCTGGTAAACTCCCCATCCTACAAATAGGCATAGAGGCTAGAGCACTAGCTTCAAAATAACTTTTTTTCTTGGATGATTTCATCGAGCGACTATGTGCCCGGGGGTGACCTAAGAAAACCTTAGTCAACAACCAGAACATGGGAGGTACCGGTTTCTCTATCACTTTAATGGCCAAGGCGAACCCAATTCAAATCTCTAAATCCCAATCGCACGCCTGGCGTGCCGGAACCAAACCGTTGGCGCTGCAATTTCCGGGCGGATGCCTGAGTATGTTACGCTGGATCGATTGTTTTTGCCTGGCGGAGGCCTCTCAGGAGAGGACCGCGATCGGGGAGGGGGGCTGCGTAGACGCACGTCCTGGTCTCGGGGAGCTTGAGGCCTGGGGGCGCTTGAGTCGCTGAAATTCGGAAGGCCTGCTTTACAGAGCGTCCAAGCGAGCCGGAGAGTTCAGTCCTGTTCGTACACGCGATGACGCACGCCTTGCGCAAGAACGAGACCCTTCGCTGCGGTGTTCCTATGTTGGTGACAGAGTTGGAGAGGTGAGAGCAGGAGGCGTGAGGAGAAGAACGTGCCGGCGCAGCGGGGTTCCGAAAGGGGCGGGGCCTCCTGCTTGGTGGGATGGAGAGCGCGCAGTGTCTGTAACACGTGAGGCTGAAGGCTGGGACCCTGGCACCAACGGGGCGGTGGCTATATTGGGAATTTTTCGTCCTTTTCCTGAAGGCTGAGAGGCTTGCAGGAGGCAACAAAATTAACGTAACGTCAGAGCCAGATTTTAACCCACGTCGTGATGACAAAGGCTGCATTCGTTTACTTACTATAGCACACAGCATCTCAGGATCACTGGGACCAAATGCAGTTACTTAATAGTTGTACCATGTGGGGCATCTCCATGCATCCGTTTCCTAGTGTGTGAAATGCGCATAATTCGCATTTCACATAGTTGTAAGGATATATACAGGTTTTAGCACAATGTCTACCAGATGGTAGAGACTCACAAAGAGGTGTTCTCCTTTGTGTTTCTGTAACTGTATGTTACTGCTCCCATGATATTTGATGATGTTCTTTATGTGTGTGTCCCATTCTGCACTGAGTGCCGTAAAAATGAGGACCGTGCCCATGGTTCAAGGGAACATGAGTTAGTATTGGTATAACAGTGGAAGGATTAGGCCTTGAAATCCATTACACCCGAGTTGTAATCCAGACAACTTCCTTTATTGCTGTGTGACTTTAGGCAAGTTGTTTGCTTTGGCAATCCTCAGTCTTGTCCGTCAACAGCATAATTTGGAGAAAGCTTTGGAACACGAGGTAGGCCTTCTAGTCCGAATTAAGTCCAGTTATACTAATGAGGTCAAGGACAAGGCCACTTCATTTTAAACATAAAGTAGTCTGTTTTGGGGAAGGGTTATAAGCCTTATCTCTGGTGGCCTGTCAGATATACTGATTGGCTTATGGGCACAGTTGGAGTCAGGCAGACAGAAAATATTCGATTCAATGCTCTTCAACCAACAAAACTACTGGAATGAACTCAAGTAATATGTCCTCTTCCCCATGTAGGAATGTTATGTAAAGAACATCATTTTATTATATATCCCATAATTATCATACTTCTTCAAGGTGGATTACTTCCTCTGATAAATATTAGTAATCTTTATGGAAGAGGGTTTTAAAGTACCAGGCATACACAATCATTTTCTCCTTTCCTTTTCTGATAAACCTGCCCCCACAATAATGAATTTGCTTCTTGAGATTCTTCCCTACCCATTCCCTCAATTTCCTTGGCTGATATCGTCAGTGACCCACTACTTTTAAATCCAGTGCTTTCACATCTTTATCCACCCTGATGGTTCTATAGTATGTGCTAGCAATGCGGAATTCTTTATTTTCAAAAACACTATTGTCTTACATAAAGCCATTGTGCTTCCATTTCTCTTTCTTTCTTTCTTTCTTTCTTTCTTTCTTTCTTTCTTTCTTTCTTTCTTTTTGCTAGCTTGCAGCTGTTTCTCATTTTCCTTCCTGATTTTCTTTGGTCTGTCCATTAATCTGTATTTTTCAGTTGGAAATTCAAAGGGCCAAGATTTGCCCAAGATAGTAATTAAAATATATGAGCAAGGAAAGACAAATAGACAAGATTAAAAATAATAGATTCCTGGGGAAAAAAGACTCATGTATGTCAATACCTGATTTATGGGGAAAAAATTAAGACATTATGAAGCACTATGTAAAGGAAGATCTTTTAAATATATAGTGTTGGGACAATGAAATAATCACATGGCAAAAAATAGAATCTTGACTTCTGTCCCACACCACAGAAAATCAATATGCCATTAGCTATATACATCACATGTAAAAGATGAAACAATTTTTAGATAATCAGAGCAGAAAAATAATTCTTAGATGGGATATAAAAGTCATTATAAAGGAAAATACTAATAAATTGGACACTTAAAATTAAGAACTTATATTAATCAAAAGATAACATTAAAAAAGAGAAAAGACAAGCTTTAGACTGTGAGAAGATATTTGCCACAATACAATCAATAAAGGGCTTGTGTCCAGAATATAAAATGAACTTTCTATAAATCAGTAAGTAAGAGGACAAAGCCTTCACAAAGAATGATATCCAAATGGCCAATACAAATGTGAAAAAGGCTCAGCCTCATTAATATGAGAAGGAAATACAAAGTAAAACCACAGTGAGATACATCACTACGCATCTGACAGAATGGCTAACATTTAAAAAGAAGAAGGAGGAGAAGAATAGCAGAGTTGGCACGGATGTGAACTAGAACTCTCACACACTGCTGGTGGAGTATAAATTGGTACCATTAATTTGGAAACAGAAATGTGTGCCTATGCATCAAGATACATATATAAGATTGTTCATAGATAGCTGTAGTTTGTTGATTTTCATTGTTATAGAGTATTCCATTGTACAAATTTTTTTCATTCTGCTGATAATGGATAATAACATAATTCATAGCAGTAAGAAACTAAAATCAACCAACTATCCATTATCAGCAGAATGAAAAAAATTTGTATAATGGAATACTCTATAACAATGAAAATCAACAAACTACAGCTATATGTATTGAGTTGCTGGAAAAGTCATGACGTATTTTGTCTATGTTTTTTGTTGCAAAAATGCGTCATGACTTATCCGACAACCCAATAGTAACATGGATGAATTTCACAAATGTAATATGGAGTGAAAAAAGTCAAATATGAAAGAATATGTAATATACACTTCTATTTATATAAATATAAAAAAAAGCTGTGTTTAGGGATTCAAGCTTCAGTGGTAAAATTATGAAGAAAAATAGCAATTACTATATATCACAATAGTGAGAGTGGTAGAAGATAGTCACTTATTATGGGTTATTCAAGAATTGGTCTAGGTTGGGTCTGCACATTACAGCCCACAGGCCAAATCTGACCTGCCTCCTGTTTTTGTCAGTAAAGTCTTATTGGAACACATCTATATCCTTTTGTTTACTATCATCTATCACTACTTTTATTACAACAGAATTAAGCGGTAGTGAGAGTCCATATGCCTGCAAAGCCTAAAACATTTACATCTGGCCCTTTACAGAAAAAGTTTGCTAACCCTTGCTCTGGGTGATGGTTACGTGAATGTGCTTTGTGATTATTGAGCTTTATGGTTTTCACATGTGCTTTTTTGTATTTTATATATCATACTTTTTTTAAATTGAAAAGATAAGCAGTGGAATGTAGCCAGTGCTCTAATGCAGACATTTCCAAATCACTGTAGAAGCACCTCAGGGATCAGCACTCATGAAGCCTGAGAGCATGAGGCGTCCCAGAGAAAGTGGTTTTGAAGTTGAGTCTGGAAGCACGAATCAGGTAGTCCCCACTGCCTGCAATGAGGAAGGGCATTACCAGCGCAGGTACATGTGTGAAGGCAAGAGGTGTGAGAGAAGAGAGCACATTTTGGAGAACAGATGTGGCTTGGTAAGGTGGCAAGGGAGGAATGCTCGGAAATGAGGCTGAAGAGGCAGCTGGGACCTTGACAGCAAACGATAGGGTATGCCATCTTTACAGGTTTAGAATTGACTTTGTGGAGGTGGTAGTGACTAAAGGGCATCAAGCAGAGATGTGAAAAACTCAAGCTTGCGTTTTTGGCAGCAGGGGTCGGGAAACTTATGAGACGGAACAGCCAATCCTGTCCCTCGAAGCTTTGCGAGACCTATAAAACAAATGAAATCACCATTATGTGAATAATATCCTTTAAAAATTTTATAAATGAAACTATGATAGTTTTATTTTCAATTTTACTTCAGAGCCACATGTATGTACCCAAAGAGCCGCATGTGGCTCGCAAGCCTGTTTGCCGACCCTGATATAGAGGATGGATAGGAAGAGGACAGGACTGAAAGGGGAGAGGCAGCCAGAAGACTGGTGTTGCCCAGAAAGAAGCAACTGTAATAGGCCCCTGTCCCGGCAGCTTAATTCAAAGCCATTTAAAAGCCACTTTTGCATTCTGTTATTACCGTGTTCACTGGTGCTGTACTGAACTGTTTATCACAATCTGAACTGTTTGTCACAATCTATCCCTCACATCTTGCTCAATTTGGACTTTAACTCATTCAGTAACTAATCTTTACCTTGCTTCTCAGATTTGATGCGTGAACTTGACTTCTCAAATATGACTTTGATGCTTCTCAAAAACAGAACTACCTTAGGTAACACTCATGTGGAATTAACCTGGCCACCAAGGCCCTCACATCACCCACCTTGCCTTAGGCAGTGTTCTTACCTGGCCTTTCTGGCTAAAATAAGACTACAGTACAACAGGTGAGAGAGAAATGGTGAGGATGCAAACTGAGGCAAGCAGAGACAGAGCAAAATAGAAGAGAGAAAGTCGAGAAAGATTTAAAAATGGAACTGACCAGATATGGTGGCAGATTAGATGTGTCAGTGAGGAAGAGGGAGAAACTGAGTGAGGTTCTGAGGTTTCTGAGTTGTGCTGGTACCAGTGTAGGGGAAGTAGGAGACCAGGAAAATTTCTGTATACACGTAAGTTTACTTATGCATTCAGAACATAACTACCCCAGCTCAACCTAGTCAGTGGTCCTGGATAAGATCATCTGAGCAGTTTGCTCCTTGGTCTTCGACAGCCCCCCTCTGGCAAATGGCAGGACCTTTAGGCTTTCCTCATTTATGTCTCTTAGGTGTTCCCAGAAGGGCAAGGTCATGGTACACATGATCAGAGCTTGGCCCCAGCCCTGGAGGACATCAGCTTAGACTGCTGGGCTCATGGGGCCTCTGCCCTGCATTTCTGTCCTGTGGTCATCTTGAGTCTGTCAGCTTTCATTCCTCTGTACATCTGCAGTCCTCTATTGACCAGCTCCCCCAACATTCCTGGTGTGGTGGTGCTGGCTTGCTGGCTTCCAACTCTGAGTAGGATTTGGGCACCAGCTATTCATATTGCTGTCACCTGCAGCTGCTCACCTCTGCATCAGCTCCACCTGTAAGGAAACACTTGCTTTTTATTCAGCTCTTTTGGAAGGGGAGTTGCTTATGCCCTGGTGACACAGCACTTTAATGTTTCCCACAGTCCACTCTCCCCCCTGGGTGCACAGGTGCTTGCTTAAAGGAGTGGGGGTCGCTGGGTGAAGGTATATTCAAGGGCAGACCCATTGTCATTGCCATTGCCACTCAGACATCACTGCTGACTCCAACATAGGATGTCTTGCTCCTCTATTACTTATGGGGGACCTGATTCCCTTCCTATGACTTGGCTACCTCAGCCATTGGGTATGTATTGCTATCTCCCAACTGCAAGTATAAATCCTAAAAAGTTATTTCCCATAGGTCTTTGAGCCACACTCGAAGCCAACAATGGTTAGGCCTGTGTTGTGTATCCTCATCAATTCAGTGACAACTAAGGAAGCTTTGTTGGGAAGTCCTTTTTAACTTGACACTAGTCGACAGCCTAGGGTAAGTTGCTTAACCACTCTGTGTCTCACTTTTCTTAACTGGTGAGGGTGAGAACAGAAAATACAGAAAAAGCCTCTAGAATGATGCATCTCATTCAGAACTGGCATCTCAGCTCTGATCCAAATAAGGGGCGTATGTAGGTGTGTAATCACATTTGTATGGTTCATATCAGATGTTTACATACATGCATAGCCACTTCAATTGAAAGATCCTTACAGAAGTTAAACTGGAGTTTCAGTGAAAATATTCTCAGATACTTCCTTTCCAGTGTCATTTAGTGTCTCTTCCAGGAGGCCCAGATTATGGGTGCTACCTGCAGGAAGATTCTACACTCTTCTTAACAGGAGAGAGAAAGCAAGGGACGTTTGGGCAGGAAAGCTTGCTGAAGAGGAGAGGCAGGGAAAAGTTGAATGCTTTATAGCCTAGGATTGATCTGTTTGAGAGCTCCACATGACTTTGGACCTTATCTGCATGGTTGCTTTCTGCACGTGGACACCATGTGGTGAGAGTAATGAGGCCTTTAAAAGGCAGGTAACATCTATGGCAGATAGCAAGAGACCCCTCTGAGGCAGAGACTGAACAAAAAGCATCAGTATGTAACCAAGGATACAGCACGAAAGAGCCTTATCTGGGGCTTTCTTAACGAGCGGAAAATGGATAGAACCAGAGCCCTAGGTAGAATGGAGAATTGTTTATAAAGTGCAGACACTCGGCTTGTATTTGCTTATTAATTCTCAAAGGGATGAAAATAAAAATACTCAAAACTGAAGCAGGTTTGTGTGTGTGTGTGTGTGTGTGTGTGTGTGTGTGTGTGTGTGTGTGTGTGAGAGAGAGAGAGAGAGAGAGAGAGAGAGAGAGAGAGAGNGAGAGAGAGAGAGAGAGAGAGAGAGAGAGAGAGAGAGAGAGAGACAGAGAACGAGAACAGTCTGGGTGATCCCATCCTTCAAGGTATGGCTAAGACTGATAGAAAGCCCAATACCTGAATAATGAAAATACTGAATTTCTCCCTCGTATTTCTGTGAATTTCTAGAAGGGTCCAGATCCCTCAGGACCTTCATTGACTCACCCTTCTACTCCTACTGAATGCATTCAGTTTATAGATTATTTCCACACCCCGTTTACCAACCTGCCTAAGTTGGAAACCAGTTTTGCCTCTTAGCTGCTACATGACCTTTAACAAATTACTTAACCTCTTTGTGTTTTTGGTGCCTCACTTACAAAATGGTGAAAATATTACCGCTTACCTTTATAGGTTTGCCTTGAGTATTATTAAATAAGTTAATTATTATAAAGCACTTAAATACATTAGTGTGTATGAAGAGCTTAGAACACCACGTGGCACATAAGGAGTATCTTTACACTATTATAGTTACTCTGGCCTGATATTACCAGTCAGATCAGATGTTGACCTCAGACCCTCTTCTTTCTTCCCACCCAAAACCCCTACTCAAAAGGGTGTGTGTGTGTGTGCCTTTACTAAAGATTGGGGAGATGAAGGAATTTGCATTTCATTTGTGCCAACAACTTAGAATTTTAGGATATACAGTTCTCTTCCCAAAAGTTCCTCAAATGTTTCCAGTTTGAATTTACTGTCTTCTCATTCTCCACTCGTCCCACGTTTCTAATCCGCACGAATGCAGAGTAATGTAGCTGTCTGTTTCTTTACTGCTAGCTCTGCTGACCTATGATTTCGTGGTCCCATCATCCACCCCCAACTTGTTTATTAAGAATCTTCTTAAACATGGATATTTTCTTCTTCTATCAGCATGTATCATGCGGTAGATACCGTTCCTAATGGTTCTCATGAATTCTTTAATACTGAAGTACTCGTATGTTGGAAGCAATCTGATTAATGATTTTATCATTTGAGCTATCCATCTGGCTGTAGGTTTTCTGTAAATCCATGTTTTCACACTTCAGACTGCAAAAGTAATACAAGAGACTGTGAGCCCCTAAACAGCAGGGATTGAATCTTATTCATCTTATATCCACCGCAGTACCCAGCAGGTGGCTCAAAAATGGGCGTCCACTTGTAATTCGTTGTCTGTCTCTTTTCAGTAGGCGTGAAATACTTCCTTGTGGGAGAAGGCTTCAAGCCTGCTGTTCATTTGCAGTTAGTGGATGTAAGTTGCAGAACTTCTTCACTCCCATGATGGTATAAAGCAAATGATTCCTTTTGGGGTCAGAGACCCAAACGATATTTATTCCACTGCATAATCACAGAAACTTTTAAACATCACGAGTAATTCTCATTTTGTTCGATCCACAGGACGTGATATCTTACTTTTTTTTTAATCTCACTTATTGTAATAATCCCTCTTGATATTCAGTTTCTTCTGTAAAATAGTAAATAACTTAAATTTTCTACCAAATTTAACAATATGACCACAGTTTTTCCTCTGGTGGAGTATTCCTGGGAGAAGGAAGAATGGGAGAAGAGGAGTAAGAGGGAGCCGTCACATTTTTTTCTCTGCAGACATGCTATTTCTAAAATGGCAGATAGACTTTTGTTTCCTGTATAGTTTTGTTTAAAATACTTTTGTAATAAAGAGTGTGACTCTACTTTTTGATGTTTGACTTACATCTTTGTAGCCTCACGTCTCTTTTTCCCCTTTGTCCCACATATGGACCAGCCGATAGAGCCCAGGTGACAGTTCCTTTGTGCCTGTGGAAGTTCAAAGCATGCATGGGAAACTTTGTTCTAGTCACCCTCCCTGGTCACCATAAAAACCCCACGCCAGTCTTCTTTTCCTGCTCTCTTAAGCCATTTCTGTGCCTGCTTGGGAGCTAATGTGCTCTCATCATATGAATAATAAATCTTTCATACCTTCTTTTTGTGTGTGTGTGTGTGTGTGTGTGTGTGTGTGTGTGTGTGTGTGTGTATACATCCAAACCAGATTTTGAATGGGTTGAGTAGGGGTCCATCCTGACCGTACAGTGTGTCTGCAACAATTTTATTAAATATTTAATACATACAAAGGAATATTTATATGTTTAAAGTATAAAAGTAGCAATTTTTAAAAGTTCTAGACCTATCTCCTAACCTAAGAAATAGAACACTACCAATATGTTTGAGGTGCTTTTCCTTGATTTCATGCCCTACCCTCCATAAAACAGTTCCCCACCCCAACTAATCAGGATAATAATTACCATGGATATTTGATTGTTTATCACTCCCCTTATTTTATTTTATTTTTACATTTTAACCACAGATGTAAGTATTCCTAAATTATATATTGTTTTTCATTTATTAACTCAATATAGATGAAATCATACTGTATATACTATTTGAGTACTTTTCTCAATATTATCTTTGAAAGATTTATTCATATCGATTCATGTAGCTGCATGCATTCATTTTCTCTACTATATTATATGTCCATTGTATGAATATATTACAAGTAATTTATGGATTCTCCTTTCAGTAGAGATTTGGATTTTTTCCCCCTATCTTTTGATCTTACAAATAATATTGCTGTGAACATTCTTGTACATAAGCTCTGATGAAAATGTACAAGAGTTTCTCTAGCATATTCGAGCAAGAGTAGATTTCTGGATTATACGATATCCACAGTTTTAACTCTATTTGATGGTGACAAATTGATTTCCAAAGTGGCTGCAAAAATTTACATTCCAATTTTATATCTGACTATTTGGATAAACAATTTCCCAGCACCAGTAATTGAAAGGTTCTTAACCCACTGATTCATGCTATCACCTCTGTCATAAGTCAAGTTTGCATGTACTGGTGTTCCTCGATTTACCATGGAGTTATGTTCCAATAAACTCATTGTAAGTTGAAATTATCACAAGTTGAAAATGTGTTTAATATACCTAACCTACTAAACATCACAGTTTAGGCCTGTCTGGTTTCTACTGGATGTGTATCACTTTCACACCATTATACGGTAAAATATTCACAAGTCGAATTGTCTTGTGGTTTGTTTTCTGAGTTCTTTGTTCTGACAGATTTATTAGTCTGTTTCTGTACAAGTATAATTTGGGCTTGTGAATATAGCTTAGTTATAAGCCTTAATACCTAATAGAACAAGACTCGCACTTCATTCTTTTTCTAGGAGTGTCCTAACTATTCTTGGTCCTTTGTTCTTCCATAGAAATTTTAAAAACAGCTTATTGAACCACCAACGAAAAACAAAACAAACCCAGTTGGGATTGAATTGAATCTATAAATCAATTTGAGGAGTACTGACATATTTGCAGCATTGAATCTACCTGTATATAAGTATGGCATAACTCCCTATTTATAGAAGTCATCTTCATTGTCCTTAATGAAAGTATTACAGCTTTCCCAGGAAGAGCTTGCACATTTTTGGTTAGATTTATTCCTAGCTATTTCATTTTTATATGCTATTACAAATGTAATCTTTTTCTAAATTAGGTTTTATATTTTAAAAGCTGTGTTTTGATGGTATATAAAAGAAACTAACTTGTATACCTTGGTTTTGATTCCAAATTCAGTAACCTTACAAAACTCTCACTCCAATAATTCCTCTATAAATTATTTTGATTTTTCTCTGCATCTCTAAATAATAACAGTTTAGGTTCTTCCTTTCCAGGCCTTGTATTTTTAAACTCTTTTTCTACCTTTAACTGGTTAGAACCTTCGATACAGTGTTGTTCCTGATTGTAAAAGAGAAGCTCTTACCATTAAACAACTATGGAGACTTTTTGTAGATACTCTGCAGTGACTGATGACGATCCAAGAGTGCCCTTTGGTTGCCTGGCAGTGAAATAGTTGGGACTGGGGACAGTGCTTCTTCCCAGCTCAGCGGGAGAGGTAAGCTTGAACCTAACTCCACCAGGACTGGAAATTCTCTTTCCTCGAGGTGCCTTAATTCAGTTTCCCCAAGATCATCAGTAAATATGAAAACATAACAACCATACAAAGGCTTGGACATACATTTTCATGGCAGCATTTTTCTTAATAGCCAAAAAGTGGAAACAACCTAATGTCCATCAACTGGTAAATGGATAAACAAAATACGGTATAGTCATAAATGGAATATTATTGGAAAATAGAAAGGAATGAAGTATTGATACATGCTACAACATGGATGAACTGCAAAGCCATTATACTCAGTGAGAAAAGCCACTCACAAAAGAACACATTGTATGATTCCATTTATGTTAAATGTCCAAAAAAGGCAAATCTATAGCGATAGAAAATAGGTTAGTGTTTTCTAGGGCTGGGAATGGGAATGAAAAATGGCTGAGGGCCGGCCGAGTGGCGCGTTGGTTAAGAACTGGCTTGGGACGCCAGAGGGCCCCGGTTCGGATCCCACATATGAGGGCCAGTGACACTGCGCTCCACAGCTAAGATGCTGAACAACAGCTCAACCTGGAGCTGGGCTGCTGTGAGTCACCAACGACAGTGTAGGCTGCAGCCCCTGCTGCAGTG